>NW_024070202.1:64257093-64390583 GCF_014754425.2 Oryx dammah | reverse complement strand
CCAACTGTCCTGTGATTGAAATCCAAAGGCTATTAGCAAGAGTGCTTCAATTGCTCTTAACTGTCATTACCCTATAGTAGGAAATAAAGCTAGGAAAGGAAACCTAATATCTGTAATTCCCTCAGACTTTAAAGGACATCTGCACGTATTGGGCTGATTATTCTCTTTTGTCCCCTCCCACCCAGTTGTGAGCAAGTGTCTGAAACAAAAACAACAAACATGATTCTATGACGTTGTTTTTAATTATAGACAATATAAAACATATGTATGTAAAAATAGTCTTTCAATTTTATATGAGATTTGTATGTGGGTTGTGTGTATGTGTGTATCAACCTATGCTCACTAAGGTAGAAGGACATACACAATATCAGTTCAGTTGCTTAGTCATGTCCGACTCTGAGACCCCATGGACTGCAGTACACCAGGTTTCCCTGTCCATCACCAACTCCTGGAGCTTGCTCATATTCATGTCCATCGAGTCAGTGATGCCATCCAACCATCTCATCCTCTGTCATCCCCTTCTCCTCCCACCTTCAATCTTTCCCAGCATCAGAGTCTTTTCAAATGAGACACTTCTTCACATCAAGTGGCCAAAGTATGGGAGTTTCAGCTTCAACATCAGTCCTTTCAATGAATATTCAGGACTGATTTCCTTTAGGATGGACTGGTTAGATCTCCTTGCAGTCCAAGGGACTCTCAAGAGTCTTCTCCAACAACACAGTTCAAAAGCGTCAATTCTTCAGCCTTCAGCTTTCTTTATAGTCCACCTCTCACATCCACACATGAATACTGGAAAAACCATAGCTTTGACTAGACAGACCTTTGTTGGCAAAGTAACATCTCTGCTTTTGAATATGCTGTCTAGCTTGGTCATAGCTTTACTTCCAAGGAGCAAGCGTCTTTTAACTTCATGGCTGCAGTCACCATCCATAGTGATTTTGGAGCCCCCCAAAATAAAGTCTCTCACTGTTTCCATTGTTTCCCCATCTATTTGCCATGAAGTGATGGGACCAGATGGCATGATCTTAGTCTTCTGAATGTTGAATTTTAAGCCAACTTTTTAACTCTACCCTTTTGCTTTCATCAAGAAGCTCTTTAGTTCTTCTTCACTTTCTGCCATAAGGGTCGTGTCACCTGTGTATCTGAGGTTATTGATATTTCTCCTGGCAATCTTGATTCCAGCTTGTGCTTCATCCAACCTGGCATTTCACATGATGTACTCTGCATGTAAGTTAAATAAGCAGGGTGACAACATACAGCCTTGACGTACTCCTTTGGAGTACATCAGCATATTAAAAAGCAGAGACGTTACTTTGCCAACAAAGGTCTGTCTAGTCAAGGCTATGGTTTTTCCAGTATTCATGTATGGATGTGAGAGGTGGACTATAAAGAAAGCTGAAGGCTGAAGAATTGATGCTTTTGAACTGTGTTGTTGGAGAAGACTCTTGAGAGTCCCTTGGACTGTAAGGAGATCCAACCAGTCCATTCTGAAGGAAATCAGCCCTGAATATTCATTTTCCTAAAGGAAATCAGTCCTGAACAGACTGATTTGGAACCAGTCTGTTGTTGCATGTTTAGATCTCACTGTTGCTTCTTAACCTGCATACAGATTTCTCAGGAGGAAGGTCAGATGGTCTGGTATTCCCATCTCTTGAGGAATGTTCCACACTTTGTTGTGATCCACACAGTCAAAGGCTTTGGTGTAATCAATAAAACAGAAGTAGATGTTTTTCTGGAACTCTCTTGCTTTTCCAATGATCCAATGGATGTTGGCGATTTGATCTCTGATTCCTCTGCCTTTTCTAAATCCAGCTTGAACATCTGGAAGTTCACGGTTCATGTACTGTCGAAGCCTGGTTTGGCGAATTTTGAGCATTACTTTACTAGCGTGTGAGATGAGTGCAATTGTGCGGTAGTTTGAACATTCTTTGGCATTGCCTTTCTTTGGGATTGAAATGAAAACTGACCTTTCCCAGTCCTGTGGCCACTGCTGAGTTTTCCAAACTTACTAGCATATTTAGTGCAGCACTTTCATAGCATCATCTTTCAGGATTTGAAATAGCTTTGCTGGAATTCCATCACCTCCACTAGCTTTGTTCGTAGTGATGCTTCCTAAGGCCCACTTGACTTCGCATTCCAGGATGTCTGTCTCTAGGTGAGTGATCAATTATATCATATACCATATACAAGGACATGTAAAATCACAGCAGAAATACATAGGAAAAGGAATTAATCACAATATCTTCTATATTGCCAGCTGTTATATTTAAACATACTCAGTGTATTTTTATGTTAAGAGGCAAACAATGGCCCCTGAGCCAAATCTGGTCTGTTGCCTGTTTTTATACAGTCTTGAGCTAAGAATATATTTTACAAAGATCCTTAGAGTTAGGAAATGTTTTTTACATTTGTCCTCCTGTAAAGACAATATTCTCAAAGCTTACCGAACAAAATTATAAGTCCATGAGATTTCTTTACTTTCTCTTTTTGAAAATTTAAGTTCTGCCATTTTTTTAAAGTGAAATCTTTGAGTCACTACTGTTGCTTCCACTCTCACAAACCAGAAAATTGGGGGGAAAAAAAAACCAAAGTCTATAAAAATTAGACTAAGCTAAGATGTACCAGCTTCCCAAAACCAGTCTGTTGATTTTTTTTTTTGAAACATATTCTTGAATATTGAATGGCATTAGCCAAACAGAAATTGTTCTGCCGCTCTCTCCCAACCCCACTTTTCTACCTGGAGCCCTGCTTCTCCCTCCTCATTGTTCTTAGGGCTGCTCCCCTCCTCTGTCCTTCTGGGTCTCACAAATCCCACTGGGTTCACTGAGGTTTATCAGTGGCATTCAGTGCTTTTACATCATTCTATAGGCCAGAGCAACTCGCACAGCCACACCCAAGTCAAGAAGGCAGGGAATGGTCTTTCAATACAGTATTCATATAAAGCAACAAATATTGACGTTATGGGGGAAAGAGAAGGCAGGGAAGTAGGCCCAACCCAAAGGGAGGACTAAAGTACTGGGACAAAATACAGTCTACCTCACAACATCTGTGTCTGCCTCTGAGCACTGGTGTAAAAGCATAAGCAAGCTCATGTCACCTGTCCTGCCCCTCAAGCCTCAAGGCTCCTCAGACTCATTAATAAAACAGAGCATAGTAGCAAACTGAGTTTGGGAAAGGACAGATTTGGGTTTGTTACCTAGTTCTTATCATATATACCACTGAAACCTTGGGCAAGTTACTTAACCTTTCTCTGACCCTCATTGGTTTCATCTGTAAAAGAGAGATAATAATTGTCTTGTTTACACGTAAAACATGACATGTTTTATCAATTAGAGTGTGACAGGGAGGAGGCAGCACCCCCAAACTGGACAACATAAGTGATAAACAAAGGGTCTCCTATGGCTGATTCATGTTGAGGTTTGACAGAAAACAACAAAACTCTGTAAAGAAATTATCTTTCAATAAAACAAATAAATACTTTTTTTAAAAAAAAAGGGTCTCATCTACAAAGGTGTGGGCAGAGTATAGAAAAACCAAGAAGAGGGAATGGTCAGGCAGACCAGTGGTTAGACCTCTGTGCTTCCACTGCAGGAGGCACAGGTTCAATCCCCGGGAGGGGAACTAAGATCCTGCATGCAGTGCATGAGGCCAGAAAAAGGAAAACCGAAAAGGGAGAGCGTAGTATCCCAGAATCAGCAAAGGCAGGAGACAGACCACTCAGAGGCCCGAGGGTCAGGGGAGGGAACAGCTACCCAACCCCAGAGCTGTGGTCAATCTGGACGGAGTCTGAGAATACCCCCACCTCCTCCTCTTCCTTCACCCTCCCTCCTACCAATGTCTCCCACTGATCAAACCCAATGGGAAGCCAGAAGACAAAAGCTTGTTGATGCAGTGAAGACAGGACAGCCTTCTAAACTAGGCTTGGCCAGTTTAATAAAAATACAGACGCTCAGATATAGTTAAGTTTCAAATAAATAAGAAATATCTTTCTAATATAAGTCCAAATATTGCATAAAACATACTTATACTAAAAAACTGTTTACTAAACTTCAGATTCAAATTTAACTAGGCCTCCTGTATTTCATTTACATCCCAGGGTACAGCACAGGATAAAGAAGAGTGATGGGGCCAAGTCCAGCTGCTTTGGCTGCTGAATGGGTCACTGCAGCCTTATCACTCACCTTGCCTGGTCCAAGGATGGCAACTTCATCATGTCCAGTTCTGGTGAGTATGAGATCCTTTATTGAGATGGCTGGAGGCTGTAAGCTGACAAGGGATCACTATGAGAGCTGAGACGGGGAGAGGGCCACCTATACCTGCGTGCTGGGCTGCCATGGCTGTGGCGCGTGGCCAGATGGCTCAGATAGAACCAACATCAACTCCCTGAGTGGCTTCCGCAACCAGCGTGGAGGCTGTGGGCAACTACTTCTGCAAAGTGCACCACTTCCAGTACACTTGTGCATGCAAAAAGGCACCGAGCCTCGTGGTTCATAGTCATGGCAGCCAAGTGACAAGGGTGCGGTTCACACATGATGACTTGCACCTGCTCATGCTGGGCACACTTGGGCGGCAAGGACACCAGCAGCTTCTAGTGGGTGCTGCTGAGCGCTAGGGGCCCGGCATCTGCCACACCCTCTCGAACCCCCTCAATGTCCCCAGTTTCCTCTCTGGAAATCAGACCACTGCAGGATGGCCACGCCCCACCCAAGTCCCTTAAGACCTGGCCGACCACATCCTTGCATTTTCCTGGAGAGCGCGCACGCACACACACACACACACACAGTGTGTGTTCCCTGTACACACATGGTACAGAGCAATGGTTGGGCCAGGCAGCCCCAGCCTGGGCCCTGACTCTAGGTGCCTGCTGAGTGAGGATAAACCAAAATCAAAGTCGCAAAAAAAAAAAAGTGGTGGTGGTTGGGTGGGCAGGGTGTGGCGGGGGCACTAGGCGAGTGCAAAATAAACAGCGCTCCTATGCCTTTTGTTGCTAACCCTATTCTACCAGTTCCCTTTTCTCCTTGTTGGTTCTGAGTTTCTCAGGGCAGCCTTTGCTTTTATCAGTAGTAACTAGTGAAAAACACCAGGCATGGCCATGAAAAAGAAATGCCCTCCCACCTGCTGATGAGAGAAACCTCCCCAAGACAGGCCTCTCTTCCAGCTGCAGAAAGGCAAGCAGGACTCTCACAAAGTGGCCCTGGCCGGTGGCTTTTCTAACAAGAGAAGCTTGTAAAACGTTCACCTCTTAAAATCTGTAATTCTACTTTCACTTCTTGAAGTACGATCTTTCTTCATAATGTATTGCCTGTGTAATGATATTGAAGTTGATACCTTTATTTTCTAGAAGGTACAAATATTTGAAAATTTTCCTGAAGCCAGGAAAAGGTTGATGGTACTTTCCTTGTCTCCCACATGCACAAGCCTCTGGCTGGATTTTCTACTTAAAGAGTTTAACATCTGTATTAAGATTAAAATTAATTATAGTCTCATTGTGAAAATTAAATGGGCTAATCCCTGAGAAGTAGTTAACAATTACACATGATGAACTCACTCCAGACTAGCTATAGAAATCCCAAACTAAGATTTGTGTACCTGTCCATTAGAACAGAAACCCATAAAGTGGAACAAACAAAAGTAGGAGGAACATTGCACTTGGTCAGTATGGGGCAGGCCCAGGGCCCAGCCCTGGGGGAGAGAAAAGCCAGACTGAGGAGCCTGGTCCCCAGTGCCTGTCTGGGAGGCTCCATCAAGGGCATGAAAAGCCCAGCAGGAAGGCAAAAATGGTGACCAAGAAGCTATAAGAAGCTGATATACACAAGGACAAGCCAGCAGGCCACATCTGACAGCAGGAAGTTGGGGATCTTCTCTTCTAAAATAATTTATATGATCATAAGTTATATTATAAACTAAAACTAATTTTTAACATTCTTCAGTGGTTTTGCATCTGTTAGCTTGTATTATTATTTTACCTTCTTTGGAACATTTTAAGGAATTTTAAACAAAGTCATCTAATGATTCTTCAGCCAGTGTGCTTAATAACAATAATAATCATAGAGAGTCCCCCTTAAGTACTTCCCATGAGCTGGGGGATTTGGTAAATGCAGCACTTTGCTGATTGTTCAGGGCAGGGTTTCTGATAATGTCCTAGAATCGAAGCCCAGCTCCACAGTTAACAGCTGTGTGATGTTGGGAGATGATCTCACATCTCCATTATTTTAGGTTCTTCTGTGAAATGGGTGAAGATAGTAAGAAATTTGCCTTTGAACTCTCTCTATAAAATGCTGGCTGTAGTAAATATCAACACCTGTTAGCATGTCACTTTATCATGTCATCATTATAACACAGCAAGGGTCAAGCTTGGATTAATCCCATTTTATGGACAAGGAAACGGTTCAGGGGGATTAAGCTACCTGTCCAAGTTTATGAAGGTTCAAATCTAGGTCTCTCTGACTCAGACCCACGCATGTTCTTAACCACTGTGCTATGTCAGACTCCCACCATTTATCAAATCTGCAGCATTTTGAAAATGACAGAGGTGGCTTAGATCTGCGTGCGTTTGCTTTGTCTATTTTTTAACATTTGAAGAACTTTTTTGCCAGTTTGTCTAACAGGCTGTTTATTCAGAATAGAAGTAGGGTCACAGCAGATGATGAAGCCATGGCCTGACAACCAAAGGACAAGTCACCAGCTCTGTTGTATGAGGAGGGGGCTGGGTCCCCAACCCCCAGGGAGGTACCTAGGGGCAGCCTAACCAAAACAGGAGGTCAAAGCAGGAGAAACAGCAATGCCCACCTGAGACCAGGGCATTTCCACTTCCTCTGGTCCCCGTAGTAACAATTAAATACAGGTGTAATTTACCCAGCAACATGGAAACTGTGAGACGGAAATGTCAAAAGACTTACCCTTTAAGTAAACTCTGTAGCAGGACTTGTACTAGAGCTTAAGTTGTGGGTCATGGAGGAAAAGAAAGAAGGTGCAGATAGCACAACAGAGCACACCTCAGAGGGGACTGAGATGGTTGCAGGTGGAGCACTGTGTCTACACTAGTGAGCTGTGGGGAGCTCCAGGAGCCTTGTCTAGGCTGAAGGGACCCCAGCCAAGTAGAACACACCCAAGTCCAGCTGAGCTTGAGCTGCCTCTGGGCTCTCCCTCCAAGCAATGGGCTGCTGCTCCAGTCAGCAAATGCCATTCACCACAGGAGGCAGGAGTGTGGATGGAGGTAAAGGAAGGAGAGAGAGCTCTGTGGGGACCAGAGCCCAGCACACTGCCTAGCAACCAGAGCAAAGGCTACGTGACCCCAAATCACTACCTCAATTCTGCAGCTGCCTTGGGCTGCGACGTGGAAACTCCAACTCTGCCCTCCAGGCAAGTACAGTGAAGCATCTGACTTCATCTAGCCCGTAAACAAAGTGGGGGAAAACACTTGGGTTCTGTGTCAGCTGCGAGTATCAGGAAAACCTGACCAACAGCGGCTTGCTTAACCACAACCTTGTGGAACCGGGAGACTGGACACTTGTCAGCGCGGGAGCTTTGCTTTGCAGACCTGTGCCCAGCTCTCAGTCGCGTGGGCATCCGTCCTCCTGCCCTGTGTTTCCACATGGCCCGAGTGAGTGAGCTTAGTGGGAGAGCACTACACTGTCAGAATCCAGCTAACCCTTCCAGTCCCTGCCTTATCTGTCCTTGGCCTGCCGCCTCAAGGCTTTATTGACTGCCCGGGGCGGGGGGGGCCAGCATTGTGCTGCTGCTGCTAAGTTGCTTCAGTCATGTCTGACTCTGTGCGACCCCATAGACGGCAGCCCACCAGGCTCTGCAATCCCCAGGATTCTCCAGGCAAGAACGCTAGAGTGGGTTGCCATTTCCCTCTCCAATGCATGAAAGTGAAAAGTGAAAGTGAAGTCGCTCAGTCGTGTCCTACCCTCAGCGACCCCATGGACTGCAGCCCACCAGGCTCCTCCGTCCACGGGATTTTCCAGGCAAGAGTACTGGAGTGGGGTGCCATCGCCTTCTCCGAGCATTGTGCTAGGTCCTGGCAACTGTGGACAAAGGAAGTTTCCTCCGCTCTTGAGGAAAAAAAACAAATCCCGTTTCACCTGGTGCTTCCCTGTAACTGCAGCTCTGTGTTCCTGCTTCGTTCTGTAACAAAGTTTCATCCAAGAACAGGCTGTGTCAGTGGCTGCACCTGCCTTATCTCCCATCACATTTTAAGAATTTTTTTTAATTTACAAAGGATGTAGAAAAGTAAAACAAAAGAAAACCACAAATGTATTTATTTATCTCACCTAAGAAAATTTCTGGAGATAGGTGGTTCCATGGTTGTTCTGCTTTTGGCCTTCTTCTCAGGATCACAAGACGGCTGCCAAAGCTCCAAGCGTTGCATCCTCACATAATAATGGTCCAAGCAGGAAGAAAGAGGGCTAGTGGGAAAGGGCTTTCTCTTAGTACAGACCTCTCTTTTATTAGAGAAAAAACTTGTCCCTAGAAATCACATAGCAAATGTCCCCTGCTATATCCCACTGGCCAGAACCAGGTCATGTGCTCAGTTCCTTAAACCACTAGCAAAGAGAAATGAGATCCCATGATTAGCTTAAGTCAATCCTGATTCCTCACCCGGGGCTGGGAAATCGTGTCCCAGACAACACTGGGCTTTTCTGTGTGGCACAGGGAGCTCAGCTTGGTGCTCTGTGATGACCTAGAGAGGTGGGTGGGTGGTACAACAGGGAGGTGCTGTATACACAAGGCTGATTCAATTTGTTGTACAGCAGAAACTAACACAACATTGTAAAGCAACTAAACCTCAGTTAGCAAAAAGAAAATAAAATAACAAGTTTCTTTTAACAAGATTAGGCAAGCAGCAGGGGCTCTATCTCCTACTCCCCATCTACCAGGTACCCTTCCCAAGAACTCGGTCCTTGATTAATCAAACCCAAGTTCTTCTTAATGATTAGGGAGGCACTTTGTGTGAGAACCTGTGTCTGCTAATTATACCTCAGAAGTTCTTCCCACGAACATTACTCATAGCACCCAGGCGCTGCTCTCCTCACATCCAGAGACTTGGCAATTTTGATACATCCTAAAACAGACCAATTCCTCCACAAATGGACTGGTCATAGATATTTCACTGAAGAGTCCTCAGAAGCAGACACAGAGGAGTGGAGAACCTCAGTGCACAGCCCTTCACCCCAGCAATTCTCCCTGGAAACACCCCTCCTGGTATCTCACCACCTCCCGTCTTTGCCCTTCCTTCACACGTCCTCTGTAGAAATTGCCCTGAGCAGTCTCTTACCTCCAGCCTACTTTATCCACTCAGTCAAAGGCCCAATAGCCATTCTTGGGTTTGTAACCAAGTAGTATTCCTCAAGCAAAGCATTTAAAATTATTCAGTATTATAGATGTTGATAAGTAGGATGAAAGGAGAGCAAGGGATAATGGGTAGAGAGTAAGCTGAGTAATTTCTGATAGATAGTAGATAGTGAAGTCGCTCTGTCGTGTCCGACTCTTTGCGACCCCATGGACAGTAGCCAACCAGGCTCCTCCTTCCATGGGATTCTCCAGGCAAGAATACTGGAGTGGGTTGCCATTTCCTTCTCCAGGGGATCTTCCCGACCCAGGGATCGAACCTGGGTCTCCCGCATTGTAGGCAGACGCTTTACCGTCTGAGCCACCAGGGAAGTCAATACGGTAAGGGGAGTGTTGATTCTCATATCTTTAGGCGAGTGTTTGTTTTTTAGGTCACCTAAGAGTAGCTATCTTCTGCGATTAAAATTCCTGTCTTTGTAAGATAAAATATATATATATATACCCCAAATAGCAAGTCAAAGTCAGTTCTAGTTGTCATACCTTATTTTCATTAACCCTAATTTCATGTTCAGACTTTTTCTATACAAGTGTGTGTGTGTGTTAAATATAAAGATTAGTCAAATAGACCCAGTTCCCCAAATCTCTCAAGACCTTGCTATGATGAGACCAGCTTTACAGGCGTCTGTCTCACATAGACAGCCAATTACTGGAATCCCTGAAGAATCTCAGTGGCACCTGAGGGTTTGCCATGTTTCCTTTGCATCTGGTGAGATTCAGGCAGAACATGCAGGGCATAAATAAATGAGGTGCTCAAAGATCCGTTGACTCTAGTCAGCCAAGAGCTGAGGCTGACAGCTCATGGAGGGGTGCACTTGCTGCCTTACTGAAGATAGAAACCAGCGTTGAACAGAATCGCTAGGGCCACTGACTGAGAAGTTTTCTTCTTCTTTGTTTTGGCTTTATCATGTGACATGTGGGATCTTCCCCACAGGGATCCAGCTCCTGCCCCCTAATTTGGGAGCTTAGAGTCTTAACCACTGGACTGTCCTTTTTTTATTTTTTAAAATTAAAAAAAAAAAAAAACCTTTTATTTTTAAGATGACTTCCCTTTTGTCCATATGGCAATTCATAAAAAAAGGCCAGAAGTCAATCTTGCTGAAATTAGAATCACTGATCTTTGTTTGGAGAGTGATTTGGTGAGTATGTGTCTCAGCGTGTTCTTTCACCTGAGATGTAGGATGGAGAAAGTTCCAATTTCATATTTAAAAAGTACAATAGGAACTGCAAAGAACTGATTTAATTCACTTTATTATCAATTGTCTAGTTCTCTATCTTCAAATGTTTTAAGGCAATAACTTTTTAATGCAGTGGTTTAGAACTTGAGACTGTTTGTGGAAGTTCCATTTACTGGTAATTTTCCTTCTGCTATTATTTTTGACTGTCAACTTCTAGAATTTATGTTGCCCTTAAAAGTTTCAAGGCAGTGCCTTTTGAAAGTGTAGTGTGGGTTGAAAGTATTTCATGAACAGTTCCATTTAAAACATTGTAAGAAACTCATTTTGTTTTTCTGTGTTTTTATTGGAGTACAGTTGCTTTACAATACTGTGTCAGCTTCTGCTGTACAGAAAGGGAATCAGCTATAGGTAAACATATATCTCCATTTTGTTTTGCTTTGTTTTGGATTTCCTTCCCATTTAGGTCACCACAGAGCACCAAGTAGTTTCCTGTGCCATATAGTAGGTCTTCACTACTTATCTATTTTATACATAGTCGTGTATATATGTCAGTTCCAACCTCCCAGTTCATCCCATCCCCCACCCCCTGAGAATTTCTCAGTGAATCTGGTTGCCCTCTAGGCAAGCTGCTCTCATCCAACAATTGTGTAACTGTGAGTGGTGATGGGGCTTTCCTTGCAATGCAATGGACATTTCCGCTGTTGACCATTCTGAGTAGGGGAGCCCTCAAAGGAGATGGAAGAAGAATATTCAGAGAAGAAGTAGGATCAGGAGAGACCAGGACAGGCAACCAGAAGAAGGCAGATGTTGGTCAACAATGCAACCACCAGGGAGAGGTCCAATAAGAATATGATGATTCAGTACACCCATATGTTCTAGAAACTGCCCTTTGCAGCGTGTGTCAGTGGAAAGATGGAAGCAGAAATCATATTATCTGGCTATAAAATGAAGTGGGGATATAGAATTTTAAAGATCGGTTGTGGTTTTATCTTTTGAAGGAATAGGGTTCTATCATGGAATTAGAAACGGGAGAAGATTAGAAGACAAAAGTGTAGTGTAGGCTAAGTCATCTCCCAGAGAAAATCAGCTATATTGTCATGTAGAAAGAGCCTTGGATTTGGAGGGCTCTAAAAACTTAGATTCAAATCTTGGTTACAAGATTGGGGGCTTGTTTTCCAATCTCTTTAGATCTTAGTAAAATGGGGATAGTAATACCTCAAAATAACATTCAATGACATAATCTTTATTTAAAAAAAAAAAAGTACAAAGCCTACCATATACTATCTGCCCAATGTGTGTTATTTTAAGCCTCAGAGAGAGAGCAGCTACTACCCCAGGTAATCAGGTCATTGATCTTGACAAATTCCCGTTGCATTCCTAGAGGTTTCTACTTCATTTTGTTTTTATTAATGTATGCTGGCTGAGTGGGGTTTCGGAAGCAAAAAGTAAGAGCACGTTGTCCAAATGCTTCAAACTCTTTGTTGGTAAGAATCTGCTTCAGGATCTGTTTCTAAATAAGGACCTGGGAGATGATCCTGCCTTGCTTTGTTTTGATTTACCTTACTGAACAGCAAGGCCCAAAAAGGAGATCCCAGAGCAGACCCTAGAAACCAGGACCCCTGAAACTGGTCCACTGCCCTTTCCACCTCATAAAATAGACCCTGTCTGAACAGCTTCTTTGTATCGCCAAGGAAACAAAGCAACAAAGAACCAAAGCAGTTTGCAGTAGAATTGATACAAATCCCGCCTCCTGAACTAACCTGCCTCCCCCAAACCTCCCACTCTCACCTAGCACCCAAAGGAAGAATTAACTGCTTGGAATAAACCACTTTAGGTTTCTTTTCTGTCCTAAAGAGGGGAAAACGACTGCACTTTCTCTCCTCTAGACAGCATCCTAATTTGTCTCCACTTAGCCACAGAGCTCAGGACAAGAACCTTTGAAATTAATGCTTTTCTGAGAGTAATTGCTTCTCCTCTAATCACATGCTAGTTCTTGCTGCCCACGGGGCTCAGCATTAAGACTGCCTAAAGGAATCAGCAAATTGCCCGAAATGCACTGCTCTCAGGCTTCCAGATTGCTTAATACATGAGGATGAGTCACCCTAAGCCAGGTAGTCACCTCAATCACATCCCTGATAATGTGGGCTTGCAGGTCATTATGCTCCCTGGGGCGGGGACATATGTATCCCTCTGGCTGATTCATGTTGATGTTTGGCAGAAACCAACAAAATTCTGTAAAGCCATTATCCTTCACTTAAAAAATAAATAAATTTTAAAAAATATGCTCCCTGGGAGGCAAATCAAAATATGGGGCTGAGAAAACTAGGGGCTCGGACTTTTTAAAAAAAACTGTTCTGTATTTCTTTTACTGATAGTAAAATTCACAAAGCTTACAATTAGTCATTTTAAAATATACAGTTCAGTGGCATTTTATTTACAAAATTGTGCAAACACCAATTCTCTCTAATTTCAAAACATTTCATCACCCCATAAAAAAAACACCCTGTACCCATAAAGCAGTCACTCCCCATTCTCCCCAACCTCCATCTCTGGTAACCTCTAATCTGCTTTCTGTCTCTATAGGTTTTCCCAAATCTATGAATTTGTCTGTTCTGGATAAAAGAAATCATGCCTTACATGCCTGGTATCATTTCATGTTTTGAAAACACATAATGTTTTCAAGGTTCATCCATGCTATAGTAGGTATCGGTACTTCATTCCTTTTCATAACTGAATAATATTCCATTGTACAGATAATTTTCTGTTCATCTATTGATGGACATGTGGGTTGTTTCCACCTTTTGGTTATCATGGCTAATGTTGCTCTGAGCATTTTTGTTTAATCTCTGTGGATCCCAACAGTTTTTGATATGCCTCTTAGCTCCTTCCACTCATTGAGATCCCTTGACTAGAATAACTTTACCAGAAACCCCCACTAAGAAGAAATAAGATATTCTTAAGAAGAAAGGGATGTTCTTTTTGTCATTTTATTTTTGCTTGCTACATGATTTTATTGAAAATGCCTAGCATGGTATTAGAAGAACATCATATTCCAAACAGACTCAGTAGTACCACTATTCCTGGATATTGTTGGCATATAATATCATATGAACACCTGTAAATTGGTTGACATAATGTTACTTTGGGTTCAATGGTTTTTGCATGTTCGTATTTTCCTGACTGCCTTGTTTAACTAGATAAAGGGAGAGTCTCCGTGCATTCAACAGAGTCAGATGTGACCAGAAAATGTGATTAGTCTCACAGATTCTGGATCAATGAGGAGCAAGAGATGGGAAACACTGAGACCTGCTGCTCACAGACAATCTTTATCAACAGGGTTGGATTATAACCCTCAAATCTCCCTAAAAATTTGCCCCTGAATATGGCTAAATCCAGCCTAATTAATTCACAAATGTGTATAAGATACCTTAAAATACAAAAGTAATGTTAAGTAATGAAGGAGCAATCAATTTAAGCCAGGGAAAGACAATACAGATTGTTAAGTCGTATATTCTGTCTGAGGATCATTTTTTTCCCAAGTTCATAATTTATAGTACAAATTGAGTATCACATGATGAGTTAACATTAGCTTCTCTCGGTGGCATTGGGACTTAGATGAGGTACAATTTAAATATCAATAACCTCAGATATGCAGATGACACCACCCTTGTGGCAGAAAGTGGAGAGGAACTAAAGAGCTTCTTGATGAAAGTGAAAGAGGAGAGTGAAAAAGTTGGCTTAAAGCTCAACATTCAGAAAACGAAGATCATGGCATCCGGTCCCATCATTTCATGGCAAATAGATGTGGAAACAGTGTCAGACGTTATTTTGGGGGGCTCCAAAATCACTGCAGATGGTGATTGCAGCCATGAAATTAAAAGACGCTTACTCCTTGGAAGAAAAGTTATGACCAACCTAGATAGTATATTCAAAAGCAGACACATTACTTTATCGACTAAGGTCCATCTAGTCAAGGCTATGTATGGTTTTTCCAGTGGTCATGTATGGATGTGAGAGTTGGACTGTGAAGAAAGCTGAGTGCCGAAGAATCAATGCTTTTGAACTACGGTGTTGGAGAAGACTCTTGAGAGTCCCTTGGACTACAAGGAGATCCAACCTGTCCATTTTGAAGGAGCTCAACCCTGGGATTTATTTGGAAGGAATGATGCTAAAGCTGAAGCTCCAGTACTTTGGCCACCTCGTGTGAAGAGTTGACTCATTGGAAAAGACTCTGATGCTGGGAGGGATTGGGGGCAGGAGGAGAAGGGAACGACCGAGGATGAGATGGCTGGATGGCATCACGGACTCGATGGACGTGAGTCTGAGTGAACTCCAGGAGATGGTGATGGACAGGGAGGCCTGGCGTGCTGCAACTCATGGGGTCACAAAGAGTCGGACACGACTGAGCGACTGAACTGAACTGAACTGAACTGATACTGCTTTCATAGCTGGAGGTTTTTTAAACCTTAACTTGAAGGAACATAAGACCATCAAAGCAAGGAAATATTTTTTTAATACCCGTGAAATGGAATTGGGCATCAGTTTTTGGACCTGCCATGATTTCAACTTTGCAAAAGGTGGAAATTCCACAGGCTGTATCCTTCAACATAGGCAGCTCTCCCTCTCAAGGATCATTATTTTAAAACTAGTTCAGTGTATTCTTAAACTCTAAAATATCTCAAAGCAAAATGTTTACCTCTAAATTAACTTGTTTTAGCCACACCAGCATGTCTGCATCTGAATGTCAAGATGTATTCAGGTCAAAAACGACATTTCCATTTGTGCAAGGAAAGAAACCCAAATGCAGAACTCATAGATTTCTGAAAATTGTAACTATTACACAGCTTTAACACATGGTCCTTTTATCATGCTAAGTTAATTCTTTCTAGATATAAGTTGTGCTATAAAGCTTATCAGACTAAAACAAAGTTGTCATTTGAAAACTTTTTAAAGGTGCTGTAGAGTATAGCAGTTCTGCACACACACACACACACACACACAAACTTAAAGAAATTTGCTAGCTTCAATTTTAACCTCTATTATATGAGTCTAAAACTTTTGCCTGATGCCTGGAGCAATGAAGAATCCACCTGCAATGCAGGAGACACTGGAGATGCAGGTTCGATCCCTGGGTTGGGAAGATACTCTGGAGAAGGAAATAGCAACCCACACCAGTATTCTTGCCTGGAAAATCCCGTGGACTACAGCCCACGGGGTTGCAGAAGAGTTGGACATGACTTAACGACTAAACCAAAACTCTAAAGGCAATTCAAATCTGTTTGATCCATAGTTTTGATTTTCAACTCACAGAATTTAGATCAGGATGTATTTTCTCAGCAGAATGAAGGTTCCTAGGGTTTCTCCACTTAAGCAAATCCCCTCCTCTCTTTCAGACCTGAATTATTCAAGTTGAATATACACTCAGTCTGTATAAAATGTTCATTCAGTCCTCTTTTCAGCTGTGTAGGCAGTGTGGGGTCTCACTTAGGAAAATGTGGTGAAACTGCCAGTTTGTGAATAACAAAATCCTCAGTGAGCTTTTCCCCACCATTGTTTTTGCTTTGGGTAATTCTTGAACAATATCCTAATGAAACAATTAAGGTTTATTTATCAGTACTTTTTTCTTGACATTCTCCAGTTGTATTTTTCAGATAAAATCTGATAGTTAAAAAATCATTTTCCTAAGAGACTTGCTACTTCAGAATACAAAAAGCAATGCATATTTAATATGAATGAACTAATCAGACAGAAAGAAACAAAGAAAAGGGATAGTGCTTATGCATTTGGAGATATTCATAACAAAGTCATCTATTTCCTATATGAAAAGGCAAAATAATGTATCAGACTGGATACATTCTAATGGATTTTGATAGTCTTTATTTTGGGGAAATCCATAAAATCAAATGAAAGAGGGAAAAATGAAGGGTATAAGCTAAAAAATATAATGCAAAAGAATAATATGGAAGGATATATTAAAATGCATCTCAAAGAACTAGGCAACTCTGTACAGCTTCCAACTTCAATTTGCAGCTCACTAAGAGAGTCAGAATTTGCTCATCAGTTTGATGATAAGTTTAAAGCAAGTAGCTCTATTGCTGTACATAACTTTGGAATTGTAAGATTTAGAACTTCAAGTAAGTGTGAGTAGTTATCACATGTTTTAAGAAGTGGTGGTTTAAAAGTTGCGATGTTTTCCCAGTAGAACTGAAGGCAATTCAGAAAATTGCATTTACTTATAATTACGTCACCACTGATTTTTCTAACTCATATGAGAAGAGGAATGGGTCTTTGGCCATTTTTAGCTAAATAAAGTTCAGTTCAAATTAAGCAAAACAATTAAACTGGTTTATTTGACCCTGAAAGTCAACATTCAAGGTATCTCATGATTCCCTAACATTCATTCAAAATAAAGCCCTAATTATTCAAATGTTCATAATATTATTATTACACGTAAACTAGTACATGTACATGCCTCTTGAGGAACCTGTATGTAGGTCAGGAAGCAGTAGTTAGAACTGGATATGGAACATCAGACTGGTTCCAAATAGGAAAAGGAGTACGTCAAGGCTGTATATTGTCACCCTGCTTATTTAATTTATATGCAGAATACATCATGAGAAACACTGGGCTGGAGAAAGCACATGATGGAATCAAGACTGCCAGGAGAAATATCAATAATCTCAGATATGCAGATGACACCACCCTTATGGCAGAAAGTGAAGAAGAACTAAAGAGCCTCTTGATGAAAATGAAAGAGGAGAGTGAAAAAGTTGGCTTAAAGCTCAACATTCAGAAAACGAAGATCATGGCATCTGGTCCCATCACTTAATGGCAAATAGATGGGGAAACAGTGGAAACAGTGAGATACTTTATTTTGGGGGGTTCCAAAATCACTGTAGATGGTGACTGCAGCCATGAAATTAAAAGATGCTTGCTCCTTGGAAGAAAAGCTATGACCAAGCTAGACAACATATTCAAAAGCAGAGACATTATTTTGCCAACAAAGATCTGTCTAGTCAAGGCTGTGGTTTTTCCAGTAGTCATGTGTAGATGTGAGAGTTGGACTATAGAGAAAGCTGAGCGCCAAAGAATTGATGCTTTTGAACTGTGGTGTTGGAGAAGACTCTTGAGAGTCCCTTGGACTGCAAAGAGATCCAACCAATCCATCCTAAAGGAAATCAGTTCTGAATATTCATTGGAAGGACTGATGTTGAAGCTGAAACTCCAGTACTTTGGCCACCTGATGCGAAGAGCTGACTCATTGGAAAAGACCCTGATGCTGGGAAAGATTGAAGGCAAGAGGAGAAGGGGATGACAGAGGATGAGCTGGTTGGATGGCATCACTGACTCAATGGACATGAGTTTGAGTGAACTCTGGGAGTTGGTGATGGACAGGGAGACCTGGTGTGCTGGGGTCGAAAAGAGTCAGACACGACTGAGCGACTGGATTGAACTGAATTGAAACTAGCACATAATTTGTTTTAACAGGAAGTTATCTTTAACAATCTCAGAAATATATGTAAAGTCTGAATTATCACCAGGGGATTATGTTACATAAGGAAATTATATAATTATGTGCAATTATATTACATATGACTGTGGTCTCAAAGTACCATAAGAACAACAAAGGTAAAGGTTACTTGTCACAACAAGGCAAAATAATACAGCCATTTCTCATTCAAGACAATTCAATTAAAAATAAAACAAATATTCCTCTATTCCTATCCATTGTCTCCTAAAACCATAAAGAAGTGTTCCAAGGTTTATTTATTTATTTTTTTTTTTTTGGCCTTGCCATGTGGTTTGTGGGATCTTAGTTCCCCAGCCAGGGATTGAACCTGAATCACAGCAGTGAAAGTACCAAGTCCTAACCACTGGACTACCAGGGAATTCCCTGTTCCAAGGTTTAAAACAGAGACCTGATGCTTTAATATTTATCCTTTTTTTTAAAAACTGAGTTCCAAAAAAAAAAAAAAAATTAAGTCAAAGTATAATAGCAACAACAACAAAAGAACTACAACATAAAAAGAAAATGATATGCCAGTATATCAGTATAGACCATAAACCACTACTATGGGAACTTTTTGAGATGCCTTGAGCCCCTATAATTTCACCATATGTGTTACTTTGGCTGCTGACTAGCAGGAAAACTTTTACAACAAAAAAGACCTGTAGGGAGGTTATTCTGTGCCCAGTCAAGACCCTCATTAGAAAACACCTCTTCTTGGGAGTTCCCTGGTGGTACCGTGGCTAAGACTCCAGGCTTCCAGAGGCCGTAGGTTTGATCCTGATCAGGAAACTAGATCCCACATGCCACAGCTAAGAGTTCACGTTTTAGCTAAAGGTCCTGCATGCAGCAACTAAGACCTGATATAGCCAAATAAATTAATTAATTTTTCTTAAGTATTAAAAAAAAAAAGCAGCTTAGATTGTTTAAAAAAGAAGGAAAGTGTCTCTTCTTTCCACAGAGAGTACAGCAGTACAGCAGAGAAAGATTATGGAGGTTGAGCACAGGCGCCAGGCAAAGCATCAGATGGAGAGCGTGCTTCTCAAAGAAGCAAGAGGAGCCCCTCCCAGGAAAGCAAAGTCAGAATGACCTCAGCATTTTGTAAAACGTATGGGAGAAAACAGCCCTCAGTAGAAGTCAACTGATAAAAATCGTAGGAAACACGAACTTCTTGCAAACGACTGCAAAAGTGGAGTCAGAGGCCTTGATATAAAGATAACATCTACTGGGATTAACCCCAACAGAATGAGAAAAACATGGGACAAACGGAAGACCAGTGACAGATTCAGGATACAGAAAACTCAACCCGAGCAAGATTATTCCTGTGGTTCATTGGACCAGCGTTCTGAATTGATGAGCATCCTGCCAGGGGCAAAACAACAATAAACTAGTCAGGCCTCCCTTCTCCTCTTGCTCTCGAATCCTGTCCTTCAGCTTTCAGATTCAACATATATATATATAGATAATTTTTTTTTTTTACATATATGCTGCTACTGCTACTGCTGCTAAGTCGCTTCAGTCATGTCCGACTCTGTGCGACCCCAGAGACGGCAGCCCACCAGACTTCCCCGTCCCGGGGATTCTCCGGGCAAGAACACTGGAGTGGATTGCCACGTCCTTCTCCAATGCATGAAAGTGAAAAGTGAAAGGGAAGTCGCTCAGTCGTGTCCGACTCTTAGTGACCCCATGGACTGCAGCCCACCAGGCTCCTCCATCCATGGGATTTTCCAGGCAAGAGTACTGGAGTGGGTGCCATATATACATATACAAATACATATATGTGTGTGTGTGTTTTGAGTGGGAGTGGTTTCAAGGAATAGTTGACGTCCTTGATCCGGGGGCACCCCAGCCTGCTTATTGCCATGCATAGCCCCTCCCTCCCACAAACACATCACCGGTCTGTGACGTCTGCAGCCTCAGATGACCAGGAAAATGGGGCAGGTATTAATGACGGGAGGGCGCTCAAGTCTGACGCCTCTGCCTCTCATGAGGACCCAGGGAGATCTGGGTATGTCTCAACCTCAAGCTTCCAGCAGGAACCTGAATCTTTCCTTATTCTGGAAAGGATAAGGCTCAACGCCTCGAGCCCCTGCTACAGGCCAAGTCCCGTACATTATTTTCTCATGGTGATGCTCCAAACAGCTCTATGTTTTTCATAGTATCTCCCAATGTCATGTATTGAATACATATACATATACACATATATATGAAAACAGACCTGGAAAGTAACTTGCTCCATCTCAAACAACTAGGTGTTGACACAGCTAAGACTCAAACCAAGCATTTGTTGTGGTTGTTGTGTAGTCACTAAATTGTGTCCAACTCTCTGTGTGACCCCATGGTCTGTAGCCCACCAGGTTCCTCTGTCCATGGGATTTCCCCGGCCAGAATATGGGAGTGGGTCACCATTTCCTTCTCTAGGGGATCTTGCCAACCCAGGGAGCAAACCCTCAGCTTCTGCATTGGCAAACAAGTTCTGCCACTAGGGAAGCCCCTTCAACTTAAGCATGGTTAGTTCCAAAACCTCATACCCTTTCCTCCTAACACAGGACGAGAGGTCAGTGCCTCTTCACCTCGGCACATTTCCCTCAGATCAAGACTCAAGTTCACATTCTTGGGAACTTCAGAAAGCCCCAGTCTCCCGAGACAAGGATGAAATAAACCAGACCATTTGGCAGGACATTTTCTACTAATACAAACATAGTACCGAAACTGTGCCTACAGGTAAACCACTCCTTCACACATCCACTTAACACAAAGCCTTCTGTTTGCTGGGCCAGCTAGTTTGCTGCTTTGGGTTTACATGAGGAGGGATTGATGTAGAACAAGCCAGAACAGAAACCTACTCCTGTTACTTCCCTCCAGGGGAACACTTTCCAGGGCTTGGAATTAAAGGTATTCAGTACCCATTAAGAGGAGTGACTTTGCCTACTGGAGGAGCAAGCTTTAGAGAGTCCAGGTGACGTATGTGGCAGTGTTTTCCAGCCTGGGGAGTGTGTTGCACTAAATGAGTGGGTAATTTTAGTAAGCACACCTGCAGATGATTCCCTCTGGAGAAGACTCCTCCTTCCCTCTCAGGGCAACATGATCTGGGCTGCTTTCATCTCCTGGAAAACTGGATCCCATATAAAAGCCTTCGCCCCACTCAAGAAGCCCTTAGCAACAATTGCCTTGTTCTCATGTTTCACCCCGGGCAATAATCCCACTGGTTCTTAGGCATTTAATGAGTGTCTCCATTGCTCCCAGCCCTGAAAAAAGCGTAAAGGAAATGGGCAAGGTCTAGTTGCCTTCAAAGAAACTCCAGGGATGGAGTTGCATTTTTGTGACGAGACAACAAACAGGGCATTGTTTCTGAAACATGGAGGCTCATGCTCAATGTTGTCGATGTTTGTTTTCCCGTCACAGTCTTCAAATATCTTTATGAGAATTGAGCTGTTGATTTCTCAGAGCTTCCTTTAATCCAGTTTGGAATGAGACAGAATAAAAGCGCATAAATAAGTACAGGAATTTTCTGAGCAGAAAGAGGCAGGCAGGGACTTCCCTGGTGGTCCAGTGGTTAAGATTCCATGCTTCCACCACAGGGAGCGAGGGTTAGATCAAACTAAGATCCCACATGCCACAATGTCAAAATGTTTTTTAAAAAAAAAAAAGAAAGAAAGAAAGGGGGAGGCAGAATCAGTCTCATCTTTACTTGAGGAAATCACAACCAGTGAGGCCACGGAGCAGCATAACGGGGAAGGGCACAGTTGAGGAGCCCAGGTAGCAATTCTAACTCTGCCATATCAAAGCCCAGACTTTGGGCATGAACTCTCTGCCTCAGTTTGCTCATGTATAAAAGCGAGTGTGATGGTTAGTTTCAAGTGTCAACTTGACCAGACTACAGTGCCTGGCTATTTTGTTAATATTTATTTGTATTTATTTATTTGGCTGCACCAGATCTCAGTTGCAGCATGCAGGATCTTTAGTTGCAGCATGCAAACTCTTAACTTGTACATGTGGGAATCCAGCTCCATGGCTAGGGTTCGAACTCACGCCCCCTACATTGGAAGTAAGGCAGAGTCTCAGCCACTGGACCACCAGGGAGATCGCTTGGCTATTTAATCAAACTCTAATCTAGGTGTTGCTGTGAAGATATTGTGTAGATATATTTAACAGCTACAATCCATTGACTTTAAATGAGGGCGATTACTCTCAATACTGTGAGTAGTGTTGTTCAGTTGCTCAGTCGTGTCCAACTCTTTGCGACCCCATGGACTGCAGCACGCCAGGCTTCCCAGTCCTTCGCCATCTCCAGGAGCATGGTCAAACTTATGTCCATTGAGTCAGTGATGTCATCCAACCATCTCATTCTCTGTCGGCCCCTTTCTCCTCCTGCTCTCAATCTTTCCCAGCATCAGGATCTTTTCTAATGAGTCGGCTCTTCCATCAGATGGTTGAAGTATTGGAGCTTCAGCTTCAGCATCAGTCCTTCCAAGGAATATTCAGGGTTGATTTCCTTTAGGATTGACTGGTTGGATCTCCTTGCAGTCCAAGGGACTCTCAAGAGTCTTCTCCAGCACCACAGTTCAAAGGCATCGACTCTTCAGCGCTCAGTCTTCCTTATGGTCCATCTCATACAATTAGGTGAACAACTTTATGAACCAAAACTGAGGTTTCTCAGAGGAAGAAATTCTGCCTCTAGCAGCACAGGCTCCCGCCCAAGCCTATTGATCTGCCCTACAGACTTCAGATTGGCTAGTGCTCACAGCTGTGTAAGCCAGTTACTTGAGCTAGACAGATGATGGATAGATAATAGATCTGTAGAGATAGAGACAGAGAGGCAAGAATCTCATCTGGCTTAGTTTCTCTGGATAACCCTGACTGATTCAAGGGACAATAATACATCCCCTTTCATTGTGCCACTGCAAGGATTAGCATGCTTAGAACAGTGCCTGACACAAAGGAAAAAACCACACCAAATTCACCTACTCAGATCACTTGACTGTGGCTGTGAGCTAGGGGCAGGAGGTGTTTATACCACACCCTCTATATGCTCTGCCAGTGCGTAGATTTGTGCCCATCTGTCCTGCCCCAAAGAACCGCTTGAATGAGAAAGTGAGCGTATATTTCCCAAATTCCTAGCCACCCACTCTCTCAGTTCAAAGAATAGCTGGGTCTCCCTGCTTGGGTGATGGAGACCCAGTGAGGGAGACTAGAATCTGCCCCTCGTTCTCCCCTAAGGGCTTCAGGGTTACTAACAGTGACTTTAAACCAGTCACAACCTAAAAGTTGAAAGGGTTATGTTTTATTCGGCTGGAATTTTTAGGATGTCAAGCCCTGAGACAGCATCTCAAGTAACCCTGAGAGAACTGCTCCAAGGAGGAGAAGGTCATCTCCAAGCCCCAGCCATTAGGTCGGCAGGAGGCCAGGCTTCACTGGGTGAGGTCCTTACTTCCCAACGGGTCATCATTTGCTCCCCCAGATAAAGCAAGGGTGGAATAGAAGAAACAAAGTGTCCATAGGGGGCTCATTTATGGTTCCCAGATGCTTACTCCTTGGAAGAAAAGTTATTACCAACCTAGATAGCATATTCAAAAGCAGAGACATTACTTTGCCAACTAAGGTCCATCTAGTCAAGGCTATGGTTTTTCCTGTGGTCATGTGTGGATGTGAGAGTTGGACTGTGAAGAAGGCTGAGCGCTGAAGAATTGATGCTTTTGAACTGTGGTGTTGGAGAAGACTCTTGAGAGTCCCTTGGACTGCAAGGAGATCCAACCAGTCCATTCTGAAGGAGATCAACCCTGGGATTTCTTTGGAAGGAATGATGCTAAAGCTGAAACTCCAGTACTTTGGCAAACTCATGCGAAGAGTTGACTCATTGGAAAAGACTCTGATGCTGGGAGGGATTGGGGGCAGGAGGAGAAGGGGACGACAGAGGATGAGATGGCTGGATGGCATCACGGACTCAATGGACAAGAGTCTGAGTGAACTCCGGGAGTTGGTGATGGACAGGGAGGCCTGGCGTGCTGCGATTCATGGGGTCACAAAGAGTCGGACACAACTGAGCGACTGAACTGAACTGATCATGATGGAAAATTTCTGAAGCTTCTGCAATCTCCACCTGTGGTGATGTGCACACCCAATCTGGATCTGGGAGGAAACCTGGGCCAAATTACGCCCCTGAGCATTTCACTTCTTCCCCAGCCTCTTCTCTCCCCTGACTCAATGCTCTCCACTAATTAAATGTCACGCTTCCAGCTGCAATCACTAAGAGATGCTCTCCAGGTACTTGAGCAGAGGGACAAATAAGGTCCCTCCTATTTCTTACTACCCCTGGGAGACGGTGCTGGTGAGGCTGGCTAAAACCAATGACAAATAACAGGGTTGCTATGAAGAAGTGTTAATGGGGCCCATGGCCCAAGAAGTTGCAATTAGGAGACAATTGTAAAGGAGTAAATAGACTCCTTCCTAGGGATCAGGGGAAGCGAGTGAGCCCATGACCCATGTATCTGTGATTTACCACACCCCATGGTCATGATCTTCTACTCTAGTATATTTCTCTATTTTATAGAAAATATAATGATCAATTATTTTGTAGGCATTCTGGGAGATGCCACAGTTCTTTCTGGAAAGTGGTAGGGTATAGACTCAAAAATCAACCAGGATCCTGTTTTAGCTCTTCCCTGAATTATTTGACTCTAATCTCCTGAATTGTTTTGCAGATGTGAAAACCACCCACCAAATGGAAGATGTTAACTACTTGATAACCATGAGCATATGGCCCCAGGCCTCCTGGAGCCTAAGGACTAATAAAGTTAACTCCTGTGACACCGCCCTATTCCCTCATCTTCAGCCAGTCAGAGAATTTTGTAGGATCTGATCACTACCCTGCAACCCTTCCCCATCACCAAACTATTAAAAATGCTTTGCTGAAAGTTCAGGACTTTTTAGGATATGAACCACCTGTCTCCTTGCAGAGCCTTGCAATAAAACTTTCTCTGCTCAAAACAGAAAAAGTCAACCAGGACTGACTTTTGTGTCATTGGTGTCCAATGACAATGAATAAGGATCCAGATCGATCCTCATATCAGTACAGAAAGTTGGCCAAGTTAAAGCATTTCACATCTGTGAGCCCCCTGCATCTTCAGAATATCTGTTTAGGATGGGAGAGGCAAGAGGTTCTGCCTCAGTCTAAAAGACAAAGAAACCAAGACCCAAAGTGGATAAATGGCTTGCCTGAGCTCACTCAGTCAAGTAAATGACAGAGCTCCTACACCTGACTGAGATTCCTCTCCGTGTGGTTTCCACTCTGATGGTTTTCAGGCTCACTCTCATTGAAACAGAAGGAAAGGAAGAGGCAGTGAGGAGAGCAGGAGGCACAATAGCTTTAAAAATGTGTAGTCACAGTGTCCAAAACCACTGGGGACAGATGTTCAAGAGGGAGGGGATATATGTACCCCTGTGGCTGATTCATGTTGATGTATGGCAGAAACCAACACAACATGTTAAAGCAATTATCCTCCAAAAAAATTTTTTTAAAAAGAAGTCATGGGAAAATTCGCAGATGTGGGAACATGCCTCCAACTTCCAATGGCTCCCAACACACAACAGATTCCAAACACACCACAGTTGGCGGTGATGGGGTGGCAGTTGCTAGGGGGGAAAAAGGAGCATGCTTGGGCTTTGCAGATGTTGTCATGGTACACATACGGGTTGGAAAAGAATTTCCAGACATGAGGCAGAATAAAGTTTATTAGAGTGGGAGATGCTGTTAGAACAGCAGACCAGCTCAAGGGAGAGTGGAGTCCTTTCGCAGGCTAGTAGACAGTTTGTGTAGCCTCAAGAGAGAAAAATCCTACTCAAATGGTGGTGATCTCGGTAAGGCAGCAGTGAGCGGTGGCATGAAATGATATCTTAATTCCCTGCCCAGGAACTGAACCTGGGTAGCCTGGATGAAAACCAGGATTCCTAACCACCAAACCAGCAAGGGATAGAGGCTAGAAGCTAGAAGCTAATTTTCTCTGGATCCTTGTCCCCAGTGAAAAATGCACTTATCACGGAGGCAGAAACTTTAAATGCAGGTACAGAGTTTATTAGTAGAGACATAGCCCAACAACAAGTGGGAGAGCACAGAGAAATGGTTTGTTTAGCTGAGATAGAAGCAAGGCAGAGATGCACACCCGGAGAAAGGGTGTGGGCGTCCCCCCTAGTGAGGAGCACAGTGAAGAGGCAGTTAAGTCATTCATATAGGTCAGCTCTTCTGGGTCTTTGTCTTCCTTCCAAGCCATTTATCTAGTTTCTTCTTCCACACCTGACTTACCCTGGGACCCTCCCCTGGGGTACACACACACCACTCGGCCAAGATGGATCTTGAAGTGATGGCTTCTGGGAGGAGCTAGACTCATTGTGGCCTGGAGTTATCCCCTGACTTTTGACTCCAAGAAGTCTTTCTGAGACCTCCGATATCCCTCCCTTCCAACTGGCTTTGTATGTAGCACATCTCTTACAAATCCATCACATAAGCCTGAATGGGTCTAACCTACAACCTCCAAGAGATCCCCCATCCTCCTTGTAAACCAGAGAACACAAATAGAGTCTTCAGAGAACAAAATGCCTTAATGCTACCTTCGGATGTTGCCAGGACTCCAATCGGAGCCAGGTTCGATTTTCAGCAGCACCTGTATTCCAGCTTCCCACCTCCACCACAAGCAGGATCCATCCTTCCCTCTCCATGTGCTGCAAAAGCTAACCTATTCATCACACTGGATCATGGTTAGGGAGATCTGGCTCCCAGGCAGGCAGTGAGCTTCCAGAGGGCAGGCACAAAGTAGGTGTTGAATAAATGACTGTATTATTCATGATAAACAGGAACATTTTGAAATCTCCTTGTCTCTTTATTTTACTTCCTCTGCTAACCTTAAAGGTAATTGCTCTGTAAGTTCAGCCATTTTCCCAGTAGAAAAGCCCATTTTCTCAAACTTGTCTTAAAAGATAGCTTCTTACTACTATTGATATCATTTAATTCACCAAATCACATGAACACTTGTGCCTAGGCACTGAGCTTTGTGGTAGAAGAATATGAAGATGAAAAGGGCTCAATTCTTGGGGGCAATGTTGTGGACTAAATGACAGCTTGAATTGTCGAAATGGAATTGCTGTGTCAGAAAACATAAAAATAAGTTGATCCACAGTCTCTTTAAATAGTAGTAATAACTACTGCCATTTACTGAGCACATACTATCTGATTGAAAACTATACTGGATGCATTATACATATTATTTTAGTTTTTACAACTCTGAGAGGTGGCTATTTTTTCTCAGTGAAGCAATGAGAGGATTGAAATCGGAGACATTAAGTAGCCACCTAAACTCACACAACTAATAAATGATTGATTTGAACTAGAGCTCAGGGTGAGTCTGATTCTAGAGCCTGTGTTTTCATCCACGTTACATACTTAGAGACAGTATTTTTTACACCACCTCATGGAGAAAGGAAATGGCAGCCCACTCCAGTGTTCTTGCCTGGAGAATCCCAGGGACGGGGGAGCCTGGTGGGCTGCCGTCTATGGGGTCGCACAGAGTCAGACACGACTAAAGTGACTTAGCAGCAGCATGGAGAAAAGATGAAGGAAAAGATTCCTCCTTTTCAAAAATAAGTGAAAATGCTATTGATTCAACACTTTACCTGCCGTTGTGGTGTGATACCAAAGTAAGTATAGCAGAATGGAAGACCAGACCTGATTTGAAATGCAGGATCTGGAGGAAACGGAAAAGAGGCCTTGGCTTCAGCAACTAGTAGCCTGGTCCACAGTGCCCTCTGGTGGCCAGCTCATGAAATGTTCAACAACCTAAGATTCAGACAGGTTCAACCTTGGATAAAGCAGGCGCAGTGTTTTCCGGCCATTCTTTGTTCCAGTCTCCTGCCAAATGACCTCACACTCCTATGACTGGAGTAGGCACACCATGGATTTGAGCATCAGGCTGACCAGAGATCAAGTGCCAGCTTCATCACTTAAGAGTGAGCAGTGAATGGTACTCAAGGGCACTGAGACCATGCTGGGGCTCCCCAGGCTTCTTCTTGTTTCCAGCCAAAGCCTAAATTCATCACTGCTCCAAGGGTCAGTAGACCATCCAGGCAAACTCTTAAGATAGTCAATCACCTAATCACCATTAATCCTTGCTTTCTACATCTCACTGACTCCCTATTTAGGTATGGATAATTTTTTCATAATATGTATAATTTTTATCTTCACAAAAGGAAAAACTCAATCTTGACAACACAACATCTCTGTAGAAATCATTTCAACTAAGGAAACAGATTATTCTGAGTCCCATGCCCTGGATGCTGTCCAGGACTGCCGATGTGATGGGTTTTATGCCCGTGATTGTTGTTGTTTAGTCTCTAAGTGGTATCCGACTGTTTTTGCAACCCCATGGACTGTAGCCTGCCAGGTTCCTCTGTCCATGGAATTTCCTAGGAAAGAATACTGGAGTGGGTTGCAATTCTTCCTCCAGAGGATCTTCTTGACCCAGGAATCAAACCCAGATCTCCCATATTACAAGCAGATTCTTTACCATCTGAGCCACCTGGGAGGCCCCACATGCCTATGATTAGGTTATATTAAATGGCACAATTGACCTTAAAACTGAGAGGTTATCTCTGTAGCCTGACTTAATCATACAAGCTTTTTAAACTCAGAAAGTTTAAAGTCTGGTTGGTTGCAAATTTGAAACACAAGGATTTGTCATGTTTTTCTGGCTTGAAGAGGGAGAAGTCACCTGGCAAGGAAAAGCAGGAAGCCTCCCAGAGCTCAAAGCCCCCAGCTGACAGCCAGCAAGATGCAGGGACCTCAAAAATGAATTTTGCCAACAAGCAGGGAGCTTGGAAGACCACCCCAGGCTCCATCCAGATGAGGATGGCAGCCATGAAGACACCTTGATCTCAATCCAGTGAGACCTAAGCAGAAAACCAAATAGATGGAGAAACAGTGGAAAGAGTAAGAGACTTAAACCACTACAGATGGTGACGGCAGCCATGAAATTAACAGACACTTGCTCCTTGGAAGAAAAGCTATGACCAACCTAAACAGCATATTAAAAAGCAGAGATGTTACTTTGCCAACAAAGTTCTGTCTAGTCAAAGCTATAGTTTTTCCAGTAGTGTGGATGTGAGAGTTGGACTATAAGGAAAGCTGAGTGCTGAAGAATTGACATTTTTGAACTGTGGTGTTGGAGAAGACTCTTGTGAGTCCCCTGGACTGCAAGGAGATCAAACCAGTCAATCCCAAAGAAAATCAGTCCTTAATATTCATTGGAAGGACTGATGCTGAAGCTGAAGCTGCAATATTGTGGCCACCTGATGGGAAGAACTGACTCGTTGGAAAAGACCCTGACGCTAGGAAAGACTGAACGCAGGAGGAGAAGAGGACGATAGAGGATGAGATCATTAGATGGCATCACCGACTCAATGGACATGAGTTTGAGCAAGCTCCAGGAGTTGGTGATGGACAGGGAAGCCTGGCGTGCTGCAGTCCACGGGGTTGCAAAAGAGTTGGACACGACTGAGCGACTGGACTGAAGCAGAAAACCAGCCACTCTGTGCCCAGACTTCCAACCTGCAGAAAAAATGATGTAATATATAACATAGATGAATTAATAAATATATCATGTATATCAGCAGTCGCCAACCATTTTGGCATCAGGGATCAGTTTTGTGGAAGACAATTTTTTCAAAACAGAGGTGGTGGGGCTTGGGAGGATGGGATGGTTTCAGGATGATTCAAATGCATTACATTTATCATGCACTTTATTTCTATTATTATTACATTATGAAATAATTATACAACTCACCACCGTGCAAAATCAGTGGGAGCCCTGAGCTTGTTTTCTTTCAACTAGGCAGTCCCATCTCGCTGTGATGGGAGACAGTGACAGCCGAAGTACATTGCTTCTGTCCCGACTACTCCATAATGTCTTTCTGGTTGCTGTTATGCTCCAGCTTGGAGGCATGTATTTCCTCAGCCGTGACTGCTACACCACCAGTCTTCACCATTGGTTTGAATTTGGGTCCTTTTCGTTCATTCATTTCTACTTTTGTATCAAACAATTAACTCATTGATAATAATAAATACATCATTTGCAGACACTCAAGAACAATATTCTTGAATACCCCTAATGTAACTGAAAGTGGGGTCTGGCTGCTCCTCACTCAAAAGCCAATAAAGAGGCCAGCTTGATAGAAAAGTTTGCTTTATTTTGTATGCCAGCAATCAGCGGTGGAGTTGGGAGGGCAGACGCCTGTCCAAAGGCCAACTCCCCTCTCAGCCTGGCGACAATCAGGAGGAAAGAGCTTTTACAGACAAAGGCAGGGAGCTACTTGCAGAAACAGCAGAGTCAGCTCTGACAGTCATCTTGCAATTGGCCACAGGTGGTCTGACTAGTGTGCTCTCGATTGTTTTAAGTTCAGTTACTTTCCAGTTCCAGGGTTGGTTTGTTTTCATTTTTTGAGGCCAGTTCTTGGAATTGTGGTAGCTTTGACAGCTTGTGTGATGGCTACAGTCTGTTCATCATGCAGTTAACTTCTCCCCTTTAGGGGTTTCAGTATCTCTAAGACAGTTTAGAGGATACAGCTCACAATATTATCTATAGCCCTTGAGAAAAACTGCACAGTATATAGGATCTTAATTCCCTGACCAGGGACCAAACCTCTGCCCCCTGCAGTAGAAGCATAGTGTCTTAACCACTGAACCACCAGGAAAGTCCCTAGATCTCACTGTTTTAAATTAATTACTCTAAAAAAATCTTTTTTAGCTCTTTACTTAAGAGTGGAATCTTAAGGGGCCCCAGTGCATTTCCAAGGCAGAGACAGAGGGGGATCTGGTTTTGCTAAATTTGGCTTAAATTGGGGGGAAAAAAAAAAAGGTTGCTATATGGTCTCAACAATCCCTGTGCAAATGATAGACTGAACTATTCAGCTCCCTAGAACAAAGTATTTTTTAGTAGAATTTTACATTAATATAGAATATTTTTTAAAATCCTAATAGGTTAAAACAAGTCAAACAACTATTCTACACAGATAAAACCTTCACAAAGGTCAACTGAGGTAATCCAGAGAGAAAACTAAGTTATGTAGATTTTCAATGAAGTCACTAGTCATGTACCATAAATTATTTACACACTTGCAAGTGCTTTAAGAAATGTGCTCCAAGGAGCATTAACCTTTGTTTTTGTCTGTGTATGCCATTTTGAAGACTTGCACATTTTATTTTTCAGGAAACTTAACATTTTAAATGGTGTGTTCTCTACCAAATGGTCACGCTTTGGTACTATTCATATAGGACTGCTTACCCTAAAGAGTTGACATTTCCCAGGAGGAACTTTGACTTTGCTTTAGAAGTTTCATATAAATTAAAATCTTCATCAAATATCAATATGGAGGGAGGTAACACAGGATGAAACATACACAGTCAAGTTATCTCTGTGTATTTAGAAACTGCTCCTTCCAGATAGTCACACCAGGGAGGGGGGTTCAGGATGGGGAACATGTACACCCGAGGCTGATTCATGGGAATGTATGGCAAAATCACTATAATATTGTAAAGTAATTAGCCTCCAATTAAAAGAATAAATTTAAAATAAATAAGTAAATACATTAAAAAGAAAAAAAAAAGATATTCACACCAGAAAGCTTAGTCTGTGCTTAATATTCAGGAGTATGAGTTTGGCTCATCAGAAGCCTTGGCAAGACCTTACTATTTCAAAGTTATTAACAACTACCTCTAGGGCAAGTCCATATTTACTGAATTATGATAAATTTATTATAATGAAGGAAAACAAGTGTAGCCAGCTATCTTTAAAAATGCCCCAATCATTGTTTCTCAATATACAAAGACTAGAACTACTCATATATACATTTATCATACAACAAATCTCATCTCTGTCCCCTGAAATTTCTGTAATTTTATTCATTAGAAGATTTTTTTAAAAAAAGACTTAAAGAGCACTTTATAGCAGCATTCAGCTTTCCTATGAAATACTCAGGGTCTTAAATATTATGTACACTTCTGTTTTTTTTTTCTTTCTTTTTCTTTTAATAAGCTAGACACTAGCTTCAGAGTTTGTGGATCTGGAGGAAAAATTACCCACTCAAAACTGTTCTAGAAATTGTCTTTTGCAGAATAGCAGGTAGCTGAGTTAAAAATAGAGGGTCATTTCCCTGTTTTCCAAATTTTAAGTCTTTTTTTTTTTTGTTCCCCTTGTACATAAGCCTCAGTCACCACTTCTGAGTGAAGATGGGCAGAGGCTCTGGCCTCTGCTCCTCGGGCTTCCCAAAAGCTGCTTTCTCATTGCTGCAGCCAGGCCTGAATACATGTGTGTCGATGAGGACCTCCCCAAAACGGCCTTTAGAGGCAATGCCTCAGCATATTTTCTGTCTTTTCCAGCGCATGTGTGCTAAATCACTTCAGTCGTGTCTGACTCCGTGCAAACCTATGACTGTAGCCTACCAGGCTCCTCTGTCTATGGGATTCTTCAAGCAAGAATACTGGCGTGGGTTGCCATGCCCTCCTCCAGGGGATCTTGCCGACCCAGGGATAAAACCTGCACCTTTTGTGTTTCTTGGATTGGGAGGAAATAGGAAATCCTGAACCTCCTGTGTCTCCCTGAAAACCAGGAAATCAACCTCCCCTGTGAAAGGTGCCCTCCCCACATCCAGAGGTAGAAGGACACCCCTTTATCCTCAGAGATGGGAATTCAGAGCCAAGATGCCTCTGGAAACACCTTATTCCTTCTTTAAATTTACCACCTTAGGCCTAATCTCTCTTTAGATTCTTCACTAATTAAGCACCTAAGTTTTGTCCTGTGTACACCTCACAGATTTACTGTATCTGTCTCTAAAAAGTATAACAGCTGCCTGCTTTGGGCACCTCTTGGGTCCTATTCTCACAGGACCTCCATATGCATGAATTAAATTTTGTTTCTACTTCTCCCATTAATCCGGCTGTGTCAATATCATTAGTTCAGCCACAAGCCCTCCAGAGGTGGAGAAGGGGGCCCTTCCCCTCCACAACAGTGCCTAAGTCAAGTCTGGGGAGGATGGGAAGGGCACAGCGCTCCCATGCCCTCACATCCTCTTCCCATCCCATCAGTATACAGACAAGTCACCCATTTTTTTCCACACCATTTCTCTCACCTATTATGAAAACAGTCAAAAATCTGGAGAGAAATGCATTAACCAGCTTGAAAGCTCTCCTAATCTCCTTAGTTCAGTTCAGTTCAGTCGCTCAGTCGTGTCCGACTCTTTGCGACCCCATGAATCGCAGCACGCCAGGCCTCCCTGTCCATCACCACCTCCCGGAGTTTACTCAGACTCACGTCCATCGAGTCCCTGATGCCATCCAGCCATCTCATCCTCTGTCGTCCCCTTTTCCTCCTGCCCCCAATCCCTCCCAGCATCAGAGTCTTTTCCAATGAGTCAACTCTTCACATGAGGTGGCCAAAGTACTGGAGCTTCAGCTTTAGCATCATTCCTTCCAAAGAAATCCCCGGATTGATCTCCTTCAGAATGGACTGGTTGGATCTCCTTGTAGTCCAAGGGACTCTCAAGAGTCTTCTCCAACACCACACTTCAAACGCATCAATTCTTCGGCGCTCAGCTTTCTTCACAGTCCAACTCTCACACCCATACATGACCACAGGAAAAACCATAACCTTGACTAGACGGACCTTAGTTGGCAAAGTAATGTCTCTGCTTTTGAATATGCTATCTAGGTTGGTCATAACTTTTCTTCCAAGGAGTAAGCGTCTTTTAATTTCATGGCTGCAGTCACCATCTGCAGTGAGTTTGGAGCCCCCAAAAATAAAGTCTGCCACTATTTCCACTGTTTCTCCATCTAGTTGACATGAAGTGATGGGACCGGATGCCATGATCTTCGTTTTCTGAATGTTGAGCTTTAAGCCAACTTTTTCACTCTCCTCTTTCACTTTCATCAAGAGGCTTTTTAGTTCACCTTCACTTTCTGCCATAAGGGTGGTGTCATCTGCATATCTGAGGTTATTGATATTTCTCCTGGCAATCTTGATTCCAGCTAGTGCTTCTTCCAGCACATCTCCTTATTCAAGGTTTTAACTCATTCTCCAGGAAACCCTCTAATCTTGTTTAATCTTTCTGGTGATTGGCCTCCACCCTGTAGTTAGCCCTTGAGTCCCTTATTAGCACCCACTCCAGTGTTCTTGCCTGGAGAATCCCAGGGATGGGGGAGCCTGGTGGGCTGCCATCTATGGGGTTGCAGGGAGTCGGACACGACTGAAGCAACTTAGCAGCAGCAGCAGCAGCAGGGACTCCTCCAAAAGGGCTTGTTAGGAAAACAGAAGATTCTTTTCCATCACTCAGGAAAGCCCATGTTTTAGGTTATCTGTGCCAGGAACAAGAGACAAAACCAAACTGATATGTTTATCATGCTGCAGTATTTAATAAGCTCTTTTGGAATCCATGGGTATATGATGTTTCTACTGTAATTAAAAACACACACACACACACACACAAACCAAGGGGTTCTCACATCCTCCACATCCACAACCTAGTAGGTAGATTATCTTTCTTCTAAGTGAGGAATCAAAGCAGAGGTGACATGCCTGAGGACAGAAAGGCAGGAAGTGGCATAAATGAAGCTAAACCCAATTCTCTGATTCTTTTTTGGTTGGACTTGTCCTCTCCTATTTTGCCTTTCTTCACTTTGAAATGAGAGAGAGAACGGACACTTTCTGAGTTCTCGTGGCGCATCTGCTGTCTCAACAGTAGCTATTTGACAGTCTTTCCAAAGACAAAATTGGAGGGATTTAGTAGTTTCCAAAGGACACAGGTGCTAACTAGCACTTGCAGAATATGAATCATGGTGAGTTCCAAATATTATGGGACTTGGGGTTAATTGTATAAATGTCATCCAAATAAATGTTCCAGCAAAGAGAATGAGCCCAACCTAAACCTTAGAATTTCTCAATCTGACTTACCAGTGTCAATGAGAATCATGTTTCCAATCATTTGGACCTATAGTTTCACATAAGGTCATAAAACATAACAAAGTTAATACAGAATGTTTCTTCTCAAAAGTGTCCTCAGTTGATTTCTTATGCCTTAAGAGATAACTCATAGCGTGGCTGTTCATTTTAAAGATATGCTTCCTCTAAAAAGGAAAGAAAATGTCTTTATTAAAAGTCTGTGAGTGGTGGTCTATTGTTGGTTGAGAAGAAATGACACTCTTTGTCTGAGGTTAACAATAATGGAAATAGATAATATAAATGATCCGTGACCATGCATCTTGAAGCTTTCAGAGGTGAAACAAAAAAGACTTCTTTATTTTTATTTTTTAACACTTTCTTTTTAAAAAGTGTGTACTATAATGATTGCCATAATGATGCCCTAACTTTTAAGGTCATTTTGCTTACCAAAAAATATTTAGGAAACAAGCTACTATATAGTTCTCAGTTCTCTAGAGAAAGCATAAGTTTTGATGTTTCTGATACAGTAAATCACTGGAATTCATAGAAAAATATTTTAAGATATAGTTTCATGTGTTTAAAAACATAGGTTTAGTGGACTGTAGCACTTAAGTATATTTTGAATTACGAAGATATTTTATATTTTGAAATAATATAAGAACAATCATATTCTTTTTTTTTATTAGAAATAAAAGCCAATCATACCAGAATGCAGAAATTATGCTGACTTGATTTGGTTGTTAGAAAAGTTGTTTCCTTTTTCACGTTGTGGCACTTTAGACAACACACTATCCTATCTATTAATTACCTTTATTAGTCTGCTTTTGTTTAGTTGCTAAGTCGTTTCTGACTCTGCCACCCCATGGACTGTAGCACACCAGGCTCCTCTGTCTAACGGATTCTCCAGGCAAGAATAATAGTGGGTTTACATTTCCTTCTCCAGGGGATCTTCCAGGGATGGAACCTGATTATCCTGTGTTGGCAGGTGGATTCTTTACCACTGAGCCACCAGGGAAGCCCCTATTTGTTTGCTAGGGCTGCGGTATGAATAAAACAGATGGGGTCGGTTAAACAACAGTAATTTATTTATCATAGTTCTAGTGTCTACAAGTCCAAGTTCAAGGAGTCAAGAAATTTGGTTTCTTCTTGTGACCACCTTTCTTTTCGTACTTGCATATATCTGGGTCCTTAATCTCATTTTCTTGGAAGATTACACTGGATTAGGCCAACCATGTGATCTCATTTTACCTTAATTTCTTCAGTGATAGCCCTAACTCCAAAAGGAGTCACAGTCTGAAGTTCTTTGAATTTAACAGAATTTTCTCTTTTAATCCTTTTTTTTCAGCCTGCTGCATGGCATGCAGGATCTTAGTTCCCCAACCATCGACTGAACCAATGCGCTCTGAAGTGGAAACATGGAATCTTAACCATCGGACCACCAGGGAAGTCTCTAACAAAGAATTTTAAAAGGACACAATTCAACTATAACACTGTCTTTGCAGCTTTGTATTTTTTAACTGATCTTTAAAATAGTTTAGTTCTATACCATTGCTACTTAAATGTTTTAATAATTTACAGGCATATGCTTTTTTTTTCTTTTTTGCAAAGTGCTCAAAATAGTTAGAATGAGTCCAAATAGTTCTTTGACCTCTAAAAAAGCAAACATTAGAACAACTCTATGTTTCAGTGCATACATATAGTCCATTTTCCTTCATCCATTTCTCTTGCCCATAATGAAAACAGTAGAATCTAGAGGGGAAAATGAAAGAGGAAAATTATATAGGAAAAGATGAAGTGTAAGAAATATTAAACTGCACGGGACCACTAACACATTATTTCTAAGGAGACTGGACCATGACCTCCCAGCAAGGGGAACTGGAAAGGCCTTCTATTCAGAGAGTGTTCTTAGGGGTTTCTGAAGGATTGTATGCCCTGCCCTCAGTCCTAAGAAGTCTTACATATAGTTTGCCAACTATCTGCCAACATAAAGTTGTTATACTCAAACATACTGCCAGAGAGAACAATTTCAAACCTACAAACCTGCTTGGCTGGGTGAAAAGCCACATGCTGTCTAAATAGCATACTGTCCACTCATGCATGTCTAACAGAACTGCCCAAAAGGTATACTACTTGTGGAGGTATGCTGCGAGGGGTACCTCCCCCACAAGGATGTATGTAAAAGTCATCATTCATGCCTCTCCTAACAACAAAAGTCTTCTGCAGAGATATGAATATCTGGTAGAGAGATTGGAGCAGTATGCTGGTTGCCTAATGGAAGTCCTGAAAAAGGGTGAAAATGCAGAGAGTGAAGGAGCAATAAAAGAGAAGGAGAAAACCTTAAGGCCATAACCTGGAGAATATGACCATGAAAGAGAGAAATTTGGGAAAAGAGACAGTAAAAGTCTTTAAGAAGAGACAGCAGAGATAACCAGTTAGGCTGGTACTTGGGAGGTGAAGTTTAGTGATATGAACTGAAAAGTTTCCATGCCATTTAGCAGCAAGTGGCTCATTAGTGTCCCTGGTGAGGGTGGATGAGTGGGCATAATGGTAACAAAATCTGGATTTGCACTGAGTGAAAGAATAGGAGGTGGAGAAGGCTGAGTGCTTATAATCCTCTATAGAGAAACTTAGCTGTGAACAGAAGGGGGAATGATGACCGGGGACAATATAGAGCAAAGGGAAGTGAGAGAATACTGCTTCTTCTATGACCTGAATCCTTACAACGGACAGTTAGTTACATGCTCAATTAAAATCTATCTCCACGTTTTGGTTTGTTTGTTTTTACAAAAAAGTTACACTTTCTTTTCATTAATTTGTTCTCACAACAGCGTTGTTGAAGTCAGAGCATGATCTCTACTCTGTAGATGAAGAAGCCACTTGCATATGTTAATAAGCGGTAAAAGGCAGAGCAGTGCTTTGCCTCGGGGCTTCTGGCCCAAGGCTATGATCTTCCGCATAATTGTAGCTGCCTGAGGAGTATATGCAGTAATATTCATGCCAGTGATTTGAGAGAGGCTCCCCATGGACTCCCACCTCTCCGGTTTGACTTTGGCGTGTTTGCTTTGGAGTCTGACACCAGTGCTTTCACAGCCACCCTGTCCTTTCAACTCGTAAAGCACAGGGAGGCACTCACATTCAGCACAAGCTTGTAATAACTTGTACTTACTTCTGGTGACCCATCACTTTTTCTTAATCACAGCATCCCACTTTATTCCAAGTAGCAATACGTCCAACTCAAAGACAAGCGCTCCCAGAGATCTTTTCAGCTGAGGGTAACCAAAGAGATAAAATCTGAAGTTGGTTGTATATTCTAGCTGTTCCTTGAAAACCACATTAACGCCTGAACAGAAGCTGCTGTGCACCCTTTGGGCTTCCCCTGCTCCCCATCCCTGTTCCACTTCTCTTGTTTTCCACATGCCTTCTGTTTGGAACAGGTATTTGGATAACTGGGCAAGTTGACCAAGGAAGCCAGTGCTAAGGATGTTGGGGTAATGAGTGAACTAGACCGGGTCAGTTGTGAAACCAAGAAGCCACCAGACCGACCCTCTGGCAGGTCACCTCTAGAGTTTTTGTTTTTCACAAAGAATACTGTTTCACCAACTGCAAATTTCTGGCCAAACACAATTTCTATGCAGTAACGCAGTCATTCCAAACTTTCGATGCTTCCTAGTAATACTATTTCTGCCCCCTTCACTACTCTATGTCTTTCCTTTCTCTCATGTACAAAGAATACTGTAGGTGCCAGCTTCCTTCTCACTGCCCACCCATCACCCCAGAGTCGACTGCCCACACCTCCCTGTCCCATTACTTCCCCTGCCCACTGGGGTCCTCATACCCGGAGCCCCTTCCCCCGAGATGTTGGTCTCAGCAGCATGAAGCAGTCTTGCTCACCCCACCTGGGGAAATCTTCCTCCTCTCAGCTCTGTCCTAGGTCCAGGTTGGCCTCCTTTCTCTCCGCTTCTTCTCGGCAGGCTCCTCCTCCTTAAGTGTCAGCAGCTTTGGGCCCAAGGAAGGAAGGAGACCAGGAGCTCAAACCAGCAGCCATGGTCCAACTAACGCAACACACTCAGGGGACAGTCGGCGAGACGGCTGGGGGCAAAAGGGCTCTGTCCTCTAGAAGAGCCAAGGGCCACACGCACAGAAGGGAGGACTGAGCTTCACCGGGAAGCAGGGTGCAGGGGACCGCCTTTCTCCACCAAGTCTCTGCTCCGGCTTCTTCCAATGTCTTGGGCTGAAGTGGCCCCACACGAGGGCTTGAGCAGGACGCAGGTGTGGGACGGCCGAGGGCGGGGCCGAGCCCGGCGGGGCAGGGGCAAGACCTGCGTCAGACTCAAGACCTGCGTCAGACTCAGCACGTGCCGCCCACCTGGTATATAAAGGTGGGAGCCCTCAGAGCCCGCAGCGTAGGCCGCCTTGTAGGCAAGTTTGCAGCAGTTCGGTCGTGTGTGCCACCACAGAGGCTCATAGAGGCAGACGTTGAGCTAAAGAAGGGAGGCTCATCGAGGAAGACATCAAGCTAGAGAAGGTAGGTGTCCTCAATGGGGAGGCAGGGTGTGGGAGGTCGTGGGGACAGACTGGCCTACAGGGAGGTGGGTGTTAGGAGATGCGGAGCCCAGGGCTTGGACTCCAGGACTGGGGAGGAGTTCAGGGCAGAAGCTGGCGGGGAGGCCGGAGAGCCTGCAGACAAGGGCGGTGCAGCCTGGGCCTAAAGCCCCTTCTTACACTGCAGTTGCTGGGCGCGGCCCCTGGCGTCTGGCGCCAGGCACTGAGTACCCACCACGCCTTCAAGGCTTCATCTCCCCAAGTTCCTGGGGAGCCAGACTCGCTCAGAACAACGTGGGCCCAGGCCTCTGGGCACTGCTTCCCTGGTCATAATACAGGGCAGCGCCTCGTGTCCCCATCCCAGGTGAAGGGAAAGAGAAGGTAAGGGACCTGCTACCCAGGCTCCCAGTTCTGATGGGAGACAAGGATAGCTTTCTTCCTTCACAGCACTTTACAGGGCGGAGTGCAGCTGTCCTTTCCTAACTACAAATACCTGTTTTTCAGCCTGGAAAATGAACTCTTCTGGAAACAACGAAAAATTTGAGGGCAGTACCTCCAGACCTTTCTTCTATGTGCTGCTCATGGCCCAGCAGCCTCGCCTGGGTCCCTGCCATCGGAATCCTGCCTGTAATCCCCTCTTCATTTCTGGGGCAGGTGAGGAATCCCCAAGGAGGTTCAGTGAGATTAAGGACTCTCCCTGTAAACCAGAGCCTAAAGGTTTTCTAACACCTTTGTCATTACATCCCTTCACCCTGTGTTCACACGAAAGAGACTGTGGCAGCCCATGGAGCAGTGTTTGTGGTTCAGGTTAAAAGAAAATATGCTAATTCTAGCTTTGTGCCAGTTATTCTGCTCAACAGTAGATATGGATTCTCTCATTTGACATCAACCCATGAGCCTGGTATTGTTGCTGCCCTTGCTCCCCAAATGAGGGAACCGAGGCTATCAGTCAGAGATTGGCTCAGATTCACAGAGTAATCCAACCAAAGTCTCCTTGGGTTGTGAGACCAGTCTGGCTGGAAGAGGTACCTTACAGCTCCTAGTCTCTATACTTCTTTTGATGAGGCCTAAACATTCTAAGGGGGCTCAGAGGTAAAGAATCTGCCAATGCAGGATACTTGGATTCCATCCCTGGGTTGGGAAGATCCCCTAGAGAAGGAAATGGCAACCCACTCCAGTATTCTTGCCTGGGAAATCCCATGGACAGAGGAGCATGGCTGGCTACAGGACATGGGGTCGCAAGAGGCAGACATGACTTAGCAACTAAACAACAACAAACATTCTAAAAGCTATTATGTGAGGTCAGAAAAGTATTTTGGAGGAAGCAGGACAAACAAGACTTGAAAATGTCTGAAGTCAGACATCTAGGATTTCATTCAGTGCATGAGGGGGTTGGGGCTGTGGGCAGGCAGGAGGATCCATGGGGTGATTCTCCCAAGTAACCTGCTGTAGATAAAGCCTGTCGTGTATATAGTGTAACTTTTCCAAGTAGAAAACCAAGTATGATGAGAGCTTTTGAATTCATCAGTCACTGTTCCCAGATAAATAGTAGTCAGTCTGAGCAAGAGAACCTTGAGCCAGCTTATGGCCTGTGACCTACAGTTCCTCACTGTGTCTCTACCTGGCAGATGTTGGACTAGCATCTCCACCATGAGCCACTTCCTTCAAGAACTCTTACTGTACATAAACCATTGGGTCTATTTCTCTGGAGATTCTTTAATGACTACAGATGTTGAAATGCTGTTTTGAAATGCTGCAGAGACAAGAATTGTGTGAGGAAAAGACTTTTGAATACAGAATACAAAGTGGAGGGAAGTTTGTGAGAGGAAGAATGTATCTTAAACATTCTTAGAATTCACAGACGGAGTTGCTGTATACCTCTGGTTTTCCTGTACCCTTAAGATTTGCATTATTTTATTTGTCCTTTAGAGTTGTGGTTTAGGAGAATTAAAGGTGTAAGTGCTGGAAATAGAAATAAGGTTTATATTTTCTTAATTGTAACATGGCTCAGATTTTAGTGAGGAAAGATTTATAGGATTTGTTGTCCTGTGAGGGCCTCCCAGGTGGCCCTAGTGGTAAAGAACCCACCTGCCAGTGCAGGAGGCATAAGAGACAGTGGGTTACATCCCTGGGTGGGGAAGATTCCCTGGAGAAGGGCATGGCAACCCACCATAGTATTCTCGCCTGGAGAATCCCATGGACAGAGGAGCCTGTCCAGCTGCAGTCCATAGGGCTGCAAAGTCGGTCAGGACTGAAGTGACTTAGGATGGATGGATGGATGGATGGATGGTCGGTCCTATGAAACCTGGAATTCAGGGATGCAGCCACTTGTGGTTGGCAGATGGAGATGAGATCCCCCACAGAGTTTCTGTTCCTGTATGTTTTGGCTTTCTGTTCACATGGCTCTCTAGTATTGAGGATCAGTTTTCCCTGTAACTTCACTGTGAATGATCTGAGAAAAGCTTGCACTGTATTAGCTTTTTTTTTTTTTTTAACTCTTTTGGGATTAAGTGACTTCCATGCATTTTACATATCCAGAATGTCTTAACACCTTTTAAATATTAAGACATGGAGTACACAGTCCTATAGAATTGAAAGAGATGGCTGATTTATGGGATATGTTGTTGTTTTGTTTTTACCACGTCAGGAGACGTGGAATCTTAGTTTCCCGACCAGGGGTTGAACCAGTGCTCTCAGCAGTGAAAGCGCAGAGTCCTAACCACTGGACTGCCAGGGAATTCCCTGAATTGTGTTCTTCTGTATGGGTTGATTTTAGTAAATATTTAACTTCTTTGCCTCAGTTTTGTCTTATGTATAATAAGCTGAATTAGGATTTTTGACATGGGCCATCTCCCCATTTCCCTACACTCCCACCCCTGTCAACAACCATTCTATTTCTGCGATTCCACTTTTTCTGTATCTTTACATAAATGATCATACAGCATTTGCTTTTTTCTGTCCAACTGATTTTTCTTAGAAAAATGTCTCAAGCTCTCCAGGTCCTTGTGTTGGCGGGATTTCCTTTTAAAGATGATTAGGTTTTGACAGCAGGGAAAGAAGGGAACAGGAAGTTACCTTATGAGGAATAACCCATCTATGCCTAGGTCCTTATTGGACCACCACCATCTTAATGAGATGATACAGTGAGAAACTAGATAATGAGGTGCTTTATGCCATCCTAGGGAATGTGGTCATTATCCCTTATTATCTGATAGCCCATGATGAGCCATTCAAATACTATAACTGGAGTGAGGATCACAGATTGTTCAGACAGATTGTGCTGGAAGCAAAATGGATTGTAGACCTGTGAGAGGCATGGGAGGTGGGTTAAGAAAGTCATTAGGAGTTACTCATGCAAAAACTGGGGGAGCACTTTATATCCTTTGCTTTGACAACAGAAGAGGTAACAGAAGACTAGGTGGGAGGCCCGTGGTGGGTGTGAGCAGCTGTGGCTGTGCAGTGTGTACTGGCTGAATGTTGTGACTGGTGGCAGGAGACAGAATGGCTAACTTTCCCCTTCTCTTTCTAGGTTTCACAAGTGGCAGTCTGTATTTTCCATGTCCTGTGGTGCTCAATGAGTATCCTACCTTCCTCATCCCTCAGTCCCTGTTACCCACTACTCTTGACCAAAGATCCATGGTCCCAGTGTTTTATAACATGGCACAGTTCCAACAATATGGTGGCTGCTGGAAAGAAATGAAAACAAAACACACACAAACAGAAGCTGAACCTCAGCAGGCTGAAAATTTGGATAAAAAGCAAGCTATGAACTCAGAAGGCAACAGCCATGACATGCGAGTGGTGACCAGTACCCCTGAGAATGTGGCTGAAGAGGAAGAGGTGGAGAGCAATGGCCACCCTGAAGGAGGTATTCCCTCACCTACCTGGTTGGCTCAGGTCAACAGAGTAGATGAGGGCATCCAGGGTGACGTGGGTCCGTGCCATGATGCACAGCCTGAGTCATCATCAGAAAGCAGTGAAGGACCGTGGTGGGATTAGCGGGACCTCTTTGAACATGATGATGATGATGATGATTTTGATTCTGAGAGTTATGAGTTCATTCCCCACCTCTCAATGTCCCCTGTCCCCCTGCCAAATGAAGTAGGTGAGGGCATACAGCTTAGGGAGTATCCCCAGCAAACATCCTCCAGAGGTGACGTTCACATCCTCCGTGAGGAGTGTCATTATACTGCCCTTCATGCCACCTGGTACAGAGTGGATAAGGGTATCCAGGGGGAAATGAGAGGAGGAGCAGAGCAGATGGAGAATGGGTACCAGGATGATGAATACGTGGGTGAGTTGCCCAGTGACTATGGCAGCACGGTTCCTCCCCTACCTGGTTGACCTTGGTCAACAGAGTAGATGAGGCCATCCAGGGTGACATGGTTCAGTGCTGTGATAAGCAGAATGAGCCATCATCAGAAAGCAGTGAATGACCACGGTGGGAGTATGGGGATCTCGTTGAATTTGATGATGATGATTATTCTGGTAGTTATGAGGAGTGTTTTTATTCCCATATACTGTTCCCTGCCTCCCTGCAAAATGAAGGAAGTGAGGACATACAATTGGAGAGAGACCCCCAGCAAATGCCATCTGGAAGTAATGATCATATCCTCCATGGGGGGTGTCAGTATTCCTCCCCTCCTCCTACTCTGCATAGACTGGATGTGGGCATCCAGTGGGAAATGAGAGAGGCAGCAGAGCCAATGAAGAGTGGGTACCAGGATGAAGATGAGTATGAATATGAAAGTGAGGTAGAGAATAACTACGAGGGGCACGGTTCCTCCCCTTCCTGGATGACCCAGTTCAACAAAGTGGATGAAGGCATCCAGTGTGACATAAGATATGCAGCGAGTGTAGGAACCAGGATAAACATGATTATGAAGGTGAGGAAGAGAACAGTAACTATGAGGGACAGGGTTCCTCCCCTACCTGGTTGGCCAAGGTCAACAAAGTGGATGAGGGCATCCACACAGAGAAATCTCCCCAGCAGAGGCCCTCCAGGGGTGAAGAGAAAGCATCAGACAGCAAAATCAGGGGATCGTGGAAAAAAAGTTACAAAAAGGAAACTGAACGTGGATAAAGATGAAGTGATCCTAAATGATGAGACTGGGGAGAACTTGAGAACTTGAAAAGGTGTGCAAAAGTTACAAAGACTGTGAAAGGCAGGAGGCTCAAAGACATGAGCAGCTTCTCAAATGCTAAGACTGCCTATCTGTTGAAGAAAACTATTGTCTTGACCGCTGTGCTTCCTGAGGATTCAGAAGACTCTGAGTTGGAAGAGGAAGGTGCCATGGATGAGGTAGGATGCCTCCTTGAAGAAGTGAATCCACAAGGCCCTCTGACATCTTCCAAAGGAAGGTCTTATCATGAGGCTGGAAGATAATCAGGATGCCACCTACGAGCTCTGTCCCTTCCCGACTTGTGGTGTGGCCCACCAGAAATAAGTGCAAGTTATTACAAGTCTGTGGTGAATGTGAGTGTGTCCCTGCGGTTTATCAGTGGAAACGACAGGACGGCTGTGAAAGCGCTGGTGTCAGGCTCTGCAGCAGGCCCACCATGGCCAACAGGAGGGACCGCAGTCCAGGAGACCCTCTCACAAATCACCAGAGTGTAAGTGACTGATGGGTTCATATACTAATTGGTTGTCTGTGGTGGTTCCCTACCAGGTGAATCAATAGCATTTCCTTTTGAAAGTGTGTTGTCACTTAAAGTATACTGTGCTTTGTGCTAAGTCACTTCAGTCGTGTCTTAACTCTTTGCCACCACATGTACTATAGCCCACCAGGCTCCTCTGTCCCTAGGATTCTCCAAGGCAAGCATACTGGAGTGGGTTGCCATTCCATTCTGCAGGGGATCTTCCCAACCCAGGGATCGAACCTGCGTCTCTTACATCTCCTGCATTAACAGGCAGATTCTTTAATACTAGTGCCACCTGGAAAGCCCTATTAACTATACTGCCCATATTCAAAGGATCTGCAAAGAGTCTTAAGTTAGAATTCCTGCATTCAGGGAAAATGCAGTGTAATCTGAAACAGTACTCTAATAGATGATAGAGATCTGGGTGGTGGTGGTAAGGAGAGTTTGGCATAGTCGAGAACATCGATCTTGCAGGACTGCTGAGAAAGGGTGGTCCATATGGAGGCAGGGAATTGAAACAGATGGGATCTGTGGTTTGGAGGTGAAGGGAGAAAGCCTGGAGAGGGAATGGAGACAGCAGCCTGAGCTCAAATGGACAGCCAGAGCAGAATTCTGTTTGAGATCATCCTGCCAGAGGGGAGAATTGTGAGGAATTGGGAAAGAGGCTAAGAATAGGGTAAAGGAGTGTTTCTTTTCACTTAGATTTTTATCCTGTAGGCAATAAGTGACTATTCAGATTGAGCAGAGAAATGAATTGTGGAATTTCAACCAGCATATAAAGTATTTTATAGGAGAAATTAGGATGGAGAGTGCTTATATGGCAGAAAACCAGTTTTATTCAACAGAACAAAGTGGTGAGGGTTCTGATTCACACAGGAATAAAAAATATGTGCAAGGACTAACAAAACTGAACCTTTCAAAAAAGACTGGAGCTTGAAGTTGGGAAGAGTTGATTTGCTTTGCTGCGTGGGTTGTGGGTAGGAGGAGTGTAAAATGGTGAGATTGAGGGACTGGACTAGCAGACCACCCACACCTGGCTGAAGCTTGAGTCTGGAGCACCCTAGGGCTGGCAGGGGCACGGCTGACAGGAGGGGGAGGGAGCACCCTAAGGAGAGCTTTGGGAGATGATTACATCTGGGGTGCAAAGAATGAAGCAAAGCAGGTAAGTGAAGAATAGGATACATAATGGTCCCAGGGAAGTTTTAAGTTCCTTAGTCCCAAAACCTTTAGACTGAAGAAATGTGTACGCCTACCCCTTCTACCTAAAGGTTGGGATATTGTCACAACCTAACTCCTGATCATTAACATGACTATCTGATTCATGCTTAGTGATTTGGAAGAGATTTTTAAAAACAGGATGAGTTTATCAGCAAATTTTTTGCTTTTGGTATGTTTAGTCCTTTTTTAGTCCAGATAAGCTTCAAAATAACCATCTTAAAAGAGGTTGAAGGTGGTCCCTTTGAGGTGATGGGGAATGAGGGAAAGAGGCTGGGAACCACTATATTAATTGTGTGCATGAAGGATCTTTGTACGGTGTCTTTAAGGCAGCAGTACCCCTTCTTAACAAACACCATCTTATGCTGCTGCAGTGGTTAGTGTGCACACAGCTCCACCTGTTCCAGACCCACCCTGTGTGGCCCACAGCTCCTCTCAGGTCACCTGGAGAAAACCTTAACACCACTGATTATGAGGACCAGCTGAGGGGAAGCCCAAGGGACCACCCCCCAATGCATCCTTTGTCCCCCATGGCATTTCTACATGGAATATCCTTTCTGTTACAGGATTACTGAAGCATAGACTCTGTAAGCAGCTACAGTCCAGCGGAAGACCAATGCCCTTGCAGCCAGAAGCCCTGGAGTCAAGGCACTGCTCTGCCTCTTACCCCAGATACTGACTAACAGTTGCAAGGTAGCTTCCTCATCTATAGCCTAGAGATCATGGCCTGACTTTAACAGCATGGTGTGAGAATTAAGTGAACTCATTTGTAAATGGTGGTCTGTAACTTGTGTGTATTGAGTCTGTTACTTGAAACCCTTCCGCGCTCACACTGCATGACTTTGACTTCTTTCCCCAGTGGCATCCAGACCTTTGGTTGGTGCATGGGCCAGAAGTTCCCTGGCATGTCCATTGCCTGGGACTTCTGGTATACAGTTTTCTGGCTTAGTCTTGTCTTCCTGAGATGAGTGTGTAAGCTCTACAGCAAAAAAAAAAAACAAACACTGAAATTGACCTGTTTGAGAACACAGCATTGCCTGGCTTTCTCATGGGCTAGAGATCCTAATGTCATCATAAGTGACCTTCTGAAGAGCTAGACAACAGAATAAAAGTGGAAATAACTATCCTAGAAGAGCTAGCTGTACATGAAAACAAAGTAGCTGTTCTTAGAGCAGTTACTAGTGTTTACACAGAGATGATCTGTGAGCTCCAAGTTCTGATTCTAGATCACAAAATCAGATCCTAAGATCACAAAGTTTTCTGCTAACTTAGAGACAAAGCATAAAATCAAACAAGTTTCCTGATATAATAAATATAACATGCAAAGTTAAAATAGCCACTATCGTGTTTAAAATCTCATACATGCCATTTCAATCAGCAGAAAACTACAGCAAACCAAAATTAAAAGGGTCTTTTTTAGTTTTTAGGTGGCTCAGGGCTTCCCTTGTGGCTCAGCTGGTAAAGAGTCGGACAAAACTACTGAGTGATTTTCACTTTCACATGGTGGCTCAGACCCTGAAGGAGGGCATGACAACCCACTCCAGTATTCTTGCTTGGAGAATCAAATGGACTGGCAGGATACAGTATAGGATCACAAAGAGTTGGATGCGACAGGAGCAACTTTTTCTTTTTGTAACTAAAGGTTAATAAAATATGCCCAGTAGTCAGATTCTATATAAATATACTGATACTATATTTCTATACCACATCATGCTGAGATGTATAACATAAATTCACCAAAATAACAACTAACTTGATTTTTTATTTTTGGAAGAAGAGAAAGCAAAAGGTTGCAGGGAAAATTGGAGGGAAGAAGTTTTAACCTAATCATGGTTCCAATCTGTCATTAAAGCTGTGTGTGATTTACCTACCCTAACTTCCAACTTCCATGACACTAAGAGGCTCATGGGGGTAGGGTGTGAGTGATCTATTCTAATGAGGAAGGGGGTGGTGCAGGGGGGAGGAAGCAAAGCCAGAGGGAAGGGCCTGTTGTAGAGGAAGGAGGTGGGGGTGATCTGTCCCAGAGGGCCGCCACCACAACAACCCACAGCTCTGGATTCAATATCCTTCCTACAGGCCAGTCCTGCCCTGAGGGGGCTGTGGGGCTGCCGTTGGCTGCTCAGCTCCCTGATCACCCACTCTGCCCTTTACTGACCTCTCAGGACTTGGGATGTGGGACTCCTGCTGGACAGGCAGCACTCAGTAAAGAACTACTGCTACGACATCCCTGGTGGTCAAGTGGTTAAGAACCCACTGGCCAATGCAGGGGACGTGGGTTGGATCCCTGGCCTGGGAGGATCCCACATGTTGCAGGGCGAATATGCCCACGCACTGCAACAGAGAACCTGAGCATTGCAACTAACACCCAGCACATCCAAATAAATATTTTTTTTAAAATTGCTAGAGAAACAGAAGACTGATTGTGAGCAAACTTTTCCTTCTACCAACAGAGCTCTTAGACCCCAGGGTTTTAAGGATACAAGTCATGCCTGTACTCCCATTTTTACTTTTCATTGCTCTGCTGGGACATCCAGAAATGGTTTCTGGATGCCAAACTAAAAAAGCAGCACCAACAGCTGCTCATGTTCATTTAAAAAATTTTTTTTCTAAATTTAAAACATTGAGATGTAATTGACATTTAACATTGTATTACTTTTAGGTGTGACAATGTTTAGTTTCAAGTACTGACACATTCCAGGCTATGCAACACATAGCAAGACATAATGGATGCAACCCCCTTCTTAAGGTAGTCGGGAAAGGAGGCAGGACCACTGAGTATCTCAGGTCTTCAATGTCTCTACAAAGAAATTTTACTGAGAGAGGGCATGGGCACTGTGACTAATTTAAAATTCTGCCTTGACTTCAACAGCTTGGATATGAGCAAGTCCTCAAATTGCTGTACACAGTGATTTCAGAGATGATTAATTTTCTGATCTTTTTTCTCATTCCAGCTTTCTTTCCTGGCATTAGGAAGCCATAGTAAACATTAAAATGTTAAATCATTTAGCAGTCAAATATGTTGATTATCCCAAAATGAATATATGAAGATCTCCAAAATAGTTTAAAAAAAAACAAAAAGCAGTAGTGTACAGGACAGTGTGTTCCATATGCTTGTATTTGTGTGTACAGGAAAAAAGAGATTGTTTACACATTTATATAAACAGACATGCATATACGGGAACTGAATATCTCTGGAAGAATACCTGAGGGAGGGAGTTTTATTTTCACTTACATTTATTTATGTGCAAATACATTACCTCAAACAATGTTCAATGTTTTTTAATTACAGAAAAAAAAAAAAAAAAACAAAAACGAAGTTAATGTCACTTTCCTGACATCTGTGTCCCAGGCTAATATAACTCTAAGCCAAAGGTAACCTAGTACTTAGCATATTGCCCCCCCTCACACACCTTTTGTTTTCTATTAGGAGCTCATTTCTGCTATATAGGCTGTATTTTTGTTTTGAAATTTCAATGTTACTTCTGTTTCAGAAGTTATTAAATTTCCACTCTACCTCTAACCAACTTGCTATTTCCTCCTACCAAAGAACAAGTACATTAAATTTTCAGGTGATATGGAGTGTTCCATGTTCAACTTAAAAATTACTCCCTGCAGAAAATTACTCCCTGCAGAAGTAACCAGTCAACAATTATCACACCAGGCACAGTGCTAAGTAAGTACCAGAAGGGAGAACTGAGGGGATAAGGGTACTCTTAATGAAATCTAGACAAGCTACAGTAAAAACTGCTCTTAAAACCCCCCATGTAACTCTTGATAAAGGTAACTTCATCTTGGGATCCACAAAATGGAGGCCTCCTCAGTGACCCAGCTCATGTCACAAATCAAAACCTGTCAGCCTGCACTAACCAGAAATGCTTCGCTGTCGAGGAAACCTAGAATACCCCTGGCACAATCCTCCAACTTAGCCTTAGTTTATCTTACCCTAGATGAGAGGACCCCTAGCCTTAAATCCCTGACCTCCTCAGTCAGTTCTCTGTCCTGACTCTCTGCGACCCCATGGACCGCAGCACGCTAGGCTTCCCTGTCCACCACCAACTCCCAGAGTTTACCCAAACTCATGTCCATTGAGTTGGTGATGCCACCCAACCCATCTCATCCTCTGTTGCCCCCTTCTCTTCCTGCCCTCAATGTTTCCCAGCATCAGGATCTTTTCCAATGAGTCAGCTCTTCACATGAGAACTGTGCATGACAGAGAACTTAGGTGCCTTGAGCAGTTTTTTAAAAAACAAGATCTTTTCTAAAAAATTATTTATCTGGCTGCGCTGGGTCTCCACTGCTCGGGTGGGTTTTCTCTAGTTATCAGCAAGCAGGGGTTACTCTCTCATTGCAGTGACTCCTCTGGCCATGGAGCACAGGCCCCAGGGCATGCAGGCTTCAGTAGTTAGCACATGGGCTTAGCTGCTCCACCGAATGCGGAATCTTCCTGGACCAAGCACTGAATTCATGTATATCCCCTGCATTGGCAGGATTCTTAACCACTGGACCACCAGGGAAGTCCCTGTCTTTCAGTTTAAATGCAGCAAATTACTAATGTGTAAAAGATCTATATACCCAGTCTCATCTCTATAATCAAGTCTTTGCTTCAGTCGCATCTGCCTTAAAAAGCTACACCTAAGACAGTGAGTCAGGCTTTGGTGAGGAAAAGAACTACCTGGAGAATTTACGAACTTGGTAAAACGCAGAGGCCAAAGGCCCTGTCCTATTTCAGTAAGCCTGGGCCTGTGTTCTGTAGTAGCTCTGCAAGTCATTCTGACTTGTCATACCAATTTTGAAACCAAAGTCTGAGGCAAACTGACTGAAGTCACCAATGACAGCATAGCTTCAGCCTTTTTTGCTAAGGCCCCACCTTCACTACAGAGCCCAGCACATACAGCCCAGCCGCCACAAAAATGAAAACACCTGTATAAAAACAGCCATTCACCAGCAGACTGCCAAAGTGAAAATCCTTTCAAATCATTTCAGCTTAAAATCACCTCTTTTATTCTGCCAGAATCTTCAATCACATTTTCTCCCCAATTTTTAGCCCTCTAGATCCAATATTCCTTGCCCATGCACTAAATTTTGAGGGATTTTAGAGAGCCAAATAAATAGAGTTCTTATTATGTAGAACAGTGGTTCTCAACCACTGCAATTGTTTTGCCCTCAGGGGATACTTGGAGCCACTTCCCTGGGAGGAGCAGGGAAGGATACTACCAGCATCTAAAGGAGCCTACAAGGCACAGGACAGCACATGCTGCTAAGGATTATCCAGACAAAAATGTCAGGAGCACTGAGGTTAAGAAACCCTTATTTACAATAGTATCCATTCTAAAAGAACTGCAATGTAAGACAAAAGTATAAGCAGGTGGGAGTCAGACCATCAGTATTACAGCTAAAGACTAGATTAAGAGACATACTTTATCTGTAGGCAAGTGGACTTCCTGTCACTGAACCCCAGAAGTAAAACCAATCTTCTTGCCACAGACTAGATAACTGGAGGCCTCCCTTTGAGAGGTCACATTTCTCTAGAACTCATAGCATATTGGAATTAAGAACATGTGCTCCCTGTGGGTTACTAACTCCCAGGAAGAAACAAATGAGCACGACCAACCACCTCACTCCTGCCGGATATCAAGGAAAAGGGTAGAAAGAGGACGGCATTACTTCATTCATGTTCCTTCCAAAAGGAAAAATAAAAAAGTATTAATAAAAAATAAAAAATAAAAAAAAGTATTGCTTCCTATCCCTCCAACAAGGGTCGCAAGTAGTGGGATGGAATAACAGACTCCTAAGAACCTACCGTTAAATCTATGCAAAGTTTGCAAGCCAGCTATTAAACCCATGGTAGCTTGAAACTAGCCAAGCAGGAGTGTTTGCACCATTAAAGTAAAAAAACACACAAATCAGTGCTTTGTTTTTTGAAAAGTAAAGTTAGGTCCTTTTACCATTTGGAAACACTAAAACTGAAGATGGATTCAAGACTGATATGAAACAAAATATAATAATGCACTAATATATGTATACATATACATATATATAATATCATATGGTTTTAATCATAGATAAAAACCATTAAGGACAAGGCCAACACAAAAAAAAATTATTCAAAAAAAGTACCAACAGGCAAACTACAAACTGGGGAAGTTACTGTAAAATGCATTAAGAGTAACCTATTAAAAATTCTTACAGATTAGTAAGAAAAAGAACAGTTATCTCAATGGCAAAACTCTCATATAACTCACAAAATACAAATGAGTTCAACATTAATTTTAAAAAATTAAACATACCAGATTTTGCCTATCACAATGGCCAAGGGGGGAAAAAACAGAACACAGCCAGTGTAGATAAGTATGTGATGGGTACTATGAAAAACTGGGCTTCGAGATGGCTCTGTGATAAAGAATCTGCCTGCCAATGCAGGAGATGCAAGTTCAATCCCTGGGTAGGGAAGATCCCCTGGTGCAGGGAAGAGCAACCCACTCAAGTATTCCTGCCTGGAAAATCCTGTGGATGGAGGAACCTGGTGGGCTATAGCACATGGGGTCAGAGAGAGTCAGACACAACTGAGCACTCACACTAAAAAAAGCTACAATGTGAGGCTGGCATAAACTTTTTGTTGGCAACTGACATTGATCTTACCATGTAAGGTAAATATATACCAAACTGACCATGCAAATTTCTGAATTTATTCTAAGAAAACTAAAAATGCATAAAGATTTAGTTAAGACTACTGTGACCAATAATAAAGAATAGGCTAAATAAGTTATGGTAAAACCATTTAATAAAATACTTTGCCCACATTAACGTTGCTGAAATATCTGACATAGAAACTTTCTCACCACTTAAATTAAAAAAAGTCTTAAATGGAGGCAACAAAATGGCACGTTTAAGAAGTTTTTAAAAAAATGTGTACTGAGAGTATATTGAAGTCTAAGAGGATATACAACAAAGTGTGATTATTTTCCTTTTCACTTTACATTTCTACAATGTCCATATATTATCTGGGTATGCTGCTTGTTTAACAGGAGTTAATGAACTTGAGTTTAGTAGAAAGAAAAAAAATCATTTCAAAGCATCAGAGTCTGAAATGAATTTTGTAAACAATCATTTCTAGTTTTTTAAATGTACCTGTTCAAAATCAAGGCTCATCACTTTGTTTGGAACAATTTTTGTTTGAGAATCAAATGTCGTGTAGATGAGAACGCAAACATAAAGTGACAGGAAAGTGAGTGAAACTAACTACAAGCTTTGTTTCACTGGCTATTGCAGTATAATGAATAAACTGACAGTTAACAAAAACACATTTATTTTTGTCTTCAAAGAACAAACTGTTCTTTTCCCAATATAACCATGATTAACTTACAAAAATGAGTATTTACAATGCATCTTCAAAGCATTTCCCTTTAACGGGAAACTTGGCTTCACAGAATACAAACATTAAAAGGTTAAAAAAAAAATTCTATTTTGTTGTCATTATAAAAGAAAACAGAACCTAAGCATACGTCAAGGAAATCCATTCATACTTCAGGTCCTTCTCCTCCAGGAACCAGCTGCAAAGGAGGAAAAAGTTTAAAACTTAGTACCACATGATCTAAAAACCCCTACCGAGAGCTCACTGTCTGGTCATTGATCAGCCTTTGCCTCTCCATCGTATTCCCATTTTCCCCATGTCACCTCTGTTTACAATTCCAACAGTATTAATTAATACTTAGTGATTTAATGTTTCAACAATCAATTCTTGGTAAAATAAATGATTAAAAAGCACAAGCAGGGACTTCACTGCTGGTGCAATGATTAAAACTTCATGCTCCCAATGCAGTGGGCCCAGGTTTGATCCTTGGTCAAGGAACTGGATCCCACATGTTGCAACTAAGTAAAGATCTTTCGTGACGCAACTAAGACTCAATGCAGCCAAATAAAAAAATAAATATTTTAAAAATACGTAAGATAAAAGGTATAAACAAACTAATCTTAGGCCTAATGGCATCTTCAACAGTTTGGCCACAGAACCCTGATCAACAGAGCATTCCCTTCCCATCATAAGCACCACTGGGCCAAGAACATTGAGTCAAGCAAGTTAGTTCTGTAATCCCTGCCCCACAAAGATGGCTTAACATCTAAATAAAAGACCTTCACTGTCTTACCATTGTTATATTATTTCCATTTAGCAAAATTTGATCTAATTTAGTAATTCTTCTTCCTTCTGGTGTGATTTCACTAAACAAAAAGATTTTCAAAAAGTCAGGATAAAGAGTGATAGTCAAAGCCAACATTCTGATCCGCCAAAAGGTTAGTTACTATATATAAATGAACTGTACACTTTCCAGAGACAAGGTTATCCCCATGGTGATGTCAACTCTCCAAAGGCAATAGAGTGGACTGACTGGCCTAAGACCCACATCCACTAGTGCAGGTCTTCATCTAAAAAACTGAAACTTGCCAAGAAGATCAAATATGAAATAAAATGTTTATATATATACATAAGTTGTAGAGTAATTCATTTAAAATATTAAATGTTTTTATTATAAGTTCCTTTATTTGATCTGAGCCCTAAGATCCCTGGCTGCTTTTAGTATCTTTTACCCTAAACCTCTGTCTCCACTAACTTCCTAGCAATTAGTGACAATTAAATTACAGTAATAATCCTCCAATCCAATTTAACTAAGGTCAGTAGGTAAACTTTCTCTCTTTAGAGTAATTCAAACAGGCAGTGTGCTCTCCTACATCCTTTTACTGACTCAACAGCACTAAAACTGCCTTAAATCAAACACAGAGATTCCCCCTACCCATTCTTTAATTTTTTAACACTACTCACAATTCAGTGACATCTTCCAATACCATATCTGAAATTTGGTGTTAAGAAAATAAACATACCAAATTAAATTTACTCTGGCTTCTTTGTTCAGTTTTAATTATAATATTGAATACAATGGCTCAAATGAAAGCTTCGTGCAATTGGTAGGAACTTCATCTTTCAGTACCACATCCTATCACAATTTCCAAAAAAATAAATTAAACTTTATTATAGTAATCGGTAAGTACTGATAGTCTACAGTTTAAAAAATCTGAAGAAAAATCCATACAACCACCTTTTAAAAGGATACTGACAAAGTCATCAAATCCCAGAAGTGTGCCAACAATCTCTTTATCACTCTTCATCACAATGTGAATTCTTGATCCTATACACTTGTCCACAAGCTCTACAGATAAGGGCGGGAGAGAGAAAAGATTAGTTTAACCATTCATAACATTAACAAATATTTGAGTGCCTACTGACACTTGTTACATGCATATGGTGAAAAGATAAGCCAGGAAAAGTATTCACTCCAAAACTTTAGACCTTATGTTACATATCTCTGTTCAGTCATTCCATTAAAAGGAAAGTTTTCCCTCCCTGTTCTTCATTTAACCCTCCTTTGTAGCAATTTATCATGGTTGTGCTTTAACAGTATTTTAGTCATCTGACTAACATATGAACGCCCCTCTTGACTCAAAGCTGAAAGCTGAGAGGTGGTTTTTACTCATCAGTGTATCCCCAATGGACAGTGCCTGAAATGTACTGGTCATTCAGAAGAATTTGTTCCAGGAAAGAAAAAAACCTTTACAATCACTGCCACATACACTAACCCGATAACCCTTCAAATATAAAATATTAAGGAAAAAAACGGCAGAACTGTCTTCACCAGAGATTCCTCCTTGTCATTAAGTCTACGTCTGCCCTGTATCCTGTTTCCTACACTGGTTTGCATGCTATCTGAAGGTAATGGCCATGATTTAAATTTGTTGAACAGTGCCCAATCACAGTGTCTAGTGCACAGATGCGCGGTAATTGCTTGCTGAATAAATGAGTAACAAGAGCTAGTTTTCAGAGGCCTCTTTAAAGGCTCATTCCAGACCCAAGTGCCTCACTCAAAAACCAGCCAGACAGGATATAACCCGGGTAGTTTAAAAGCCCGGTTGCGGAATGGGCCTGTTACTCACTATTATAAAGGCGAGCGCCCAACAAAGAAGGTCGACGACGCATTCACCAAGAGTGAACCTTTCCGGTGAAGGTTTGGGGAGTCAAAAATCCCTGCCTCAAGAAGGGGGGGGGGGGGGCCCCCCGCCACGCCAGAGAGACGTGTGCGGCCTGAGGCCGCAGAGACCTGGAGCCTAAAGGAAAGCTGCGGAGAAAGCTACATTTTTCTAACACTCGGTCAGGGACTGCCTTGCTCTTCGGCCCCAACCCTAACTTTCAACTCCCCGCCCCGGCTCCCCAGCAGGACAAAGATTACCTAGAGGAAGCAACTGCGACGGGTTAGTGGTAGCGTTAGCCGCCATGGCTACGCCGGAAGTGGCCTGCCCCGATCGACGTCGGAACGGCGAGTTTGAAAGAGCGCGCTTCCGCTTTTTTCCGGCCCGGGCAGGCTCGACCAATCTGAGGCCGAGAGTGCGATTGAGGAGATCCAGCCACTACTTTATCCTGCAGTGTGATTCTAGAAAGTGTTTCTGTTCACTGAGCGTTCTAGGTTCTCCACAGATAACTCTCCTCTCCAAACTTCCAAGAGACTTTCAAGATCTCCGGTCTTATTTCTCTAATCCGGAAGACTTTGAGAAATGGAAGCCTTTGTGCTGTCTTATTTCCCCTTATCAAGCTGTCTCATATCAACCCAGGATCTTTCCTCGACCAGTATCAATCAATTTGATTTTCCCGCCACCAATTCATTGTATTGCAATTTTCGTTAAAAAAAAAATAAATAAAATCTACCGCTTCTTTTAAAAGTTTGATGATTTGAAAACCCACAACTAGCATTTTTAATAAAGTTTTCTGGGCGAGGGGGAAATTTTAAGTATGTTTTCTATTTTCTACTATCGTTTTCTTTTTCTATTTTTCTATTCTACTTTTTCAATTTTTTCCATTTCTACTGTTTTCTATCTTCTACTGTCAGGAGTTGCTGATGAACAGGGAAGCCTGGTGTGCTCAGTCCCTGGGGTCGCAAAGAGTCGGACAAAACAGCGACAGAACTGAACTGTCCCTTTTAATCTTGTAATATCTAGGAGTCTACTATACATTTTTTTGGATACCTTATTTCTTCCACAGTCCAACAGGCAACCACCAGATGTCATTCTATGTTAATAACATCGCATTTAGGAAACCTCGGTGCTTTTCCGCATCTGTTTCGAAAAGAAAAAGCGAACAAATTTTTTGCGTTCGTCTATTTTATGTTTATATCTGAGGAGCTTAAAGCTAAAGAGTTTAAGCAGGAAAGGCCAGGAAGAACATCATTCATTCACACAATGGCTGCAAAGCACCAATCATTCATTCATCGAACAAATACTTTAGTTGAACATTGGCATTTTGCTCAGTATAAAATAGCGTAAAGAACAGAACTACAACGTCTTCTGCCCTTATAGGAGCTAAAGGATAAATGGGGGAGAAAGACAACTAGCAAGCATTATGCACAAGGCACGTGGAATTTAATATGTAAAGCAAAAAGTCCTCTTTTAACTTCAGGGATCTTAAAGGAGTCAATCATCACATCATTCTTTGGCAAGACAAAGTAATGCCAAAAAATGTTTTTCCTATATCTATTCTTGTTTCATTTTCACCATACCATAATGTGAATAGGAACCAAATTCAAGGCATTGTTGCTACCTGATAGAGTTTAAAATTCAAGAAAATAAGCTTTAAGTCAATATCTTGCTTTCCATTACAGAAACCAAATTAACATTCAGCACTATTGATGAAGAATAAAGGAGGTCTTATACTCTGAAAAAGAAGATAAAATTTGTTTACACAGTAGTTAATGGGGATTGCAGGAAGAGGTGTTTTTATTCTACTGAGTTCTTTCCTGAGGCAAGATACGAAAAGAAACAACAGGCCAATTCCAAATGAATTTGAAAACACATCATAGCTCTGTCTCCAGGGTTTTTCTCCTGGTTCTTACTTACAGAGCAGACATAAAATAGAACTTATAATTTATCATAACACATATAATTACAAGAAGCTCTTCAAGGTACTGTATGTTCAGAAAGACATTTCTAATTTCTTCCCTGGAAATAAATTTCATCATAAAAGACAAGCAAATGTTTTCTTTCAAAATAATATTAAGGAAGTATTTCATTGTCTCAAATCGCTATTTCCAATCTTGTTCTTTCCAACACTTTTTAAAATAAAGGAGAAATTCCTATTATCCCTCAACGTGTCCTTTAGACAATATGTTGCTAATGAATGTATTTTATATTAATAGAACTCATTAAAAACTAATGTAAAAGTTGTTAAATTGTTAAATGGACCAGTCTGTATAATTAGAGATGGAAAACATTTTAGAAATTCCCTTGCTTACTTTCTCTCCCAATTTTCCCTGTGACATATCTTCTTTGTTTAGGCCAGTATTTTAAATGACGTATTTTTTAAACATTTAAGCGAATAATGGTTATGAATAAATAATTTCATCTTAGTTGGAGACCCTAGCATGCAAAATGTAACAGATTTGGGGGAGTATGGCTGTGCTGGGCCTTATCTGTGGCACTTGAGATCTTTAGATGTGCCATACAAACTCTTAGCTGTGGCAGGTAGGATCTAGTTCCCTGACCAGGGATCAAACCCAGGCCCTCTGCATTGAGCCACTGGACCACCAGGAAAGTTCTGATACAGATTTTATACTGCTATCACTGGGGTCTCCTGCACAATGAACTAAACAGTTGGCATTCACTATAGATACAGAGTTCTAAGATGCCCTGACTTTTCATTTTTTTAAAAAAATGTTCAATTTCACTTCAATTTTAGCTAGGCTAATTGTGGAAAATGTCAAAGCAGATGGAAGAAAACAGTAACATATTCTGTATACAGGGAATGTTATAGTTTCACACACAGTTCTGAGTCAGTACCAAAAATTTTGTAATACAGAAAAGAAATAGTAGCAACAACTTGAAGTTTTTCTACAGTATTATTAGCATTAAAACAATTCTACTGAATCACAGAAAGTATGTTCTATTAATAAGAAGAAAATGGAAGTTAAAGTCACTCAGTCCTGTCCAACTCTTGGAGACCTCACCAACTTTAATAGTCTTCAATGTTCCTCCATCCATGGAATTCTCCAGACAAGAATACTGGAGTGGGCAGCCATTCCCTTCTCCAGTGTGCGGTCCCTACCCAGGGATTGAACCCAGGTCTTCTGCATCGCAGGCAGATTCTTTACCAGCTGAGCCGCCATTATACAGTTTTTCCCAGCCATACTTAGATTAGAATGCAGGTCCTTAAATTTTAAGGCCAGAGTGGAAAACATCAACTATTAAGCTTGTCTAAACTAAGAGATGGGCAACTTGTAATGATAAACTTCACAACTATTTATTGCAATGATTGTGAATGCTATTTGAAGCAGGCACCTGCCCTCAAACTGCCCTGGACAAGACTTGTTAAATCTGCTAGTATTTCCACTATTCACTTTAAATTGACATAAAACGTTTCTTTTTTTAATTCAACTAGAACAATCAGTAAGGAAATAAAAACCTCTGATGATAACTGACTCCATGTATTTTGTGCTGATCAGAGTACTAAACTCAGAAAGATGGAATGAAAAAAAAATTTTTTTTTAAATAGCAGGACTAAATTGGCCTTTCCTGGTGGCTCAGACAGTTAAGAATCTGCCTGCAATGCAGGAGACCTGGGTTCAATCCCTGGGTTGGGAAGATCACCCGGAGAAGGGAACCGGCTACCCACTCCAGTATTCTTGCCTGGATAATATCACGGACAGAGGAGCCTGGCGGGCTACAGTCTATGGAGTCGCAAAGAGTCTGACACGACTGAGCAACCAACACTTTCACAACAAAGTAAAAAATAAAATATCAGGACTAGAATAATCATTTTTACAGGTTTCCCTGTAAACTTATTTTCAAGGATATTCTGCATGAGGCTTTAAAACGCTTACAAACTCTTATACATAATATTTAAATAAGGAAAAAACACAGAACGAAGCAAAAGAGAAACTCTGGGTAAGCAAGTAACTTAAAGGTTGAATACACAGACGTAGAGCTGCACCACATGTTATCAAAATTTAAGAATAAAGGGCAGAGACTCCAGGCCAGAGAGGCGAAGGGAAGGAGGTGGAAGAATTGGATACACGGAAAATGAAGGGGGAAAAAGGTAGGAAAAAACTGACGGAAAAGATGGGTAGGGGCGGAGATTTTAAGGAGGAAGAAGCAAGGACAGAGGAGGAAGGGGAAAAAGGTCGCACAGAGAGGGGGTGAACAGGGCACAGGTGTGCCCAGAAGCCCCACCAGGCCCCGCCCTCGGCCCCGCCCACCCAGCGCCCCCGCCCGCTCCCCAGGCCCCGCCCCGCCATCAGGCCCAGCCGCGTCAGGTCCCTCCCGGTCCTGCCCAGTCCCGCCTCGCCCGCGGCGGCCCCAGCATCAGGTGACAACCCGGAAACAGCGGAAGCGGATGAGGGAAGCGCGGCCGCGGCCCGGGGGGGCGGTGCAGAGCTGCAGGATCGTCGGCCTCCTCCCGGCCCCCTGCGCGGCTCTCATGCGGCTCCCTCGCTGACACCCGAAATCCACCTCTCGCCGTCCTCCTGGGGATCGCGGGGTCGCCGAGCTTGCCGCCCTCGGCGGTTGAAGTCATCGTTGTGCGGGCCCGCGGCGTTCGTCCATGGAGATCAGGCGGGGCGGCGATGGCCCCCCACGGGGGCCCGTCCTGCACATCGTGGTGGTCGGCTTTCATCACAAGAAGGGCTGCCAGGTGAGGAAGGAGCCTGTGCCCGCCCCCGGCCGTTCTGACGTTCGCGCGCTGCCGACACCCACGCCGTTCCGCTCGGCTCAGACCACCCTCCAGTGCCCTCGGCCCTCCGCCCCTGAACTTGACCCCTCTCTCTTGATCCTCGCACTCACCCTACTTGAAGCCCACCCCACACGCTCCCTGTTTTGCCCTCCCCCTGAAAATTGTATCTTGAGCAGCGGAGGAGCTATGTGTCGGTATGTTGGGGTAGGTAGATATTTAGGTTCTTCCGTGGAGTCAGAGGAAGGAATCGATCGTCGGCCCACTCTCTTCCTCATCCATCTCTGTCTGCGTTGACTTTCTGGTTGTCTGCTTTTAGTGGGATTCCCTTAGGAAAAAAAAAAATCAGCACTTGGGCTGCGTTTTGAAGGTAATGAGCTCTGGGCTTCCACACGAGTACCTTAGGATGGTCGAAGCACATGCGGCACCGTGGGAAAATCAACTTCCTTTGTTTATCTGTGAAAGCCCTGGAACCCCTGTTGGGCTGATGTACTGACTCCGCCCCCCTTCCCATTCGGCCTTCGAGTTCCTATTTAGTCTTGTCCAGATCTTGCCTTTTGATGAGAGATAGACTCTCCAGCTTAGCTGCAGTGAGGGGAAGTGTTATTTACTGAGCAAAGAAACGTGGAAATACTAAGTCATTTTTAAGCTTCTTCACTGAAATGGTGAACGGGAACAATAGGACATCTGCAATCTATGCATCGAAGGCAGGGGGACAACGGAAGAGGATTATTTAATGAGCGCAGACACTGGAAGGCAATGATGTCATAATGTGCTATGAACAGTGAATTGAAATGCTTAAAGTATTAAAAATGCTGATTGCTACCGCTAGGTAATATAGCATTTCAAAGAAAATGTAATATTTTAGAAGACTGATAGGCAAAATTTCAGTTCCTTAGAGGATAATGACAGAAAAGTGATGGAGTGAAAGTAGTTGTGTATGTGTGTGTTTTAAAGACAGCTTCACTTAAAAATATATTCCTCGTCCCTCAAGTAAAAATGACATAGAAAGTTACCAAGGAGGATGTGACATTGTTCAGGGTAGTATTAGAAAATTCCAAGCAACAGCAGTGGAATATATATGTTTTTTAAATGTGGCCTTACATTTGGAGGTAAGAAAATAAATATTTGAGATAGCTGTACTATGGCACGTGAGTAGTGCCTTTGTGCTCAGTCGTGTCTGACTCTTTTCGATCCCATGGACTGTAGCGCTGCCAGGCTTCTCTGTCCAGGGAATTCTCTAGGCAAGAATAACTGGAGTGGGTTGCCATTTCCTACCCAGGGGTAGAATCCACGTTTCCTGCATGCCAGGCAAGTTCTTTACCACTGGGCTACCTAGGAAGCCTGTAAGCAGTGTTCATCATCCTTAGATTTTTAATACTTTAAAACTTCATCTAGTTGTATGACAACTAACATCAAAGAGATGAAGTTTTAAAGTATTAAAAATCTAAGGATGATGATCACCGCTTACCTCAGATATGGGTGAAGCAACTGAAACTCAGAGGAAGTAGCTGATCTTGCCAAGGTTATGCTGGAGTCAGACTTAGAATTGCCTTGGTGCCCTGTGTGTTCATTCAGCTGAGCCACGTGGCATGTAGGAGTCTTTGAAAAAGTAAGGGGTGGGTCCCCTTCACAAACAAACGAAATTTATAATGACAAAAAAGAAGGAAATATTGGCAGGGAATAGAATAAACTCTTTTAATCATTGCTGTCATCTAAAGTCAAGATTAATTATTATGTGTTCTTCCTGTTTTATTGGTAGAAGTAATATAATTTATGTTTCCAGTAAGGAAAAATGATTTATTGTATGAAAAATGTATACTAATTAGGGATTGCTGCTGCTGCTAAGTCACTTCAGTCGTGTCCGACTCTGTGTGACCCCATAGACGGCAGCCCACCAGGCTCCCCTGTCCCTAGGATTCTCTAGGCAAGAAAACTGGAGTGGGTTGCCATTTCCTTCTCCAATGCATGAAAGTGGAAAGTGAAAGTGAAGTCGCCCAACTCTTAGCAACCCCATGGACGGCAGCCCACCAGGCTCCTCTGTCCATGGGATTTTCCAGGCAAGATTACTAGAGTGGGGTGCCATTGCCTTCTCCGTGCTTTCTCCTAGGGGCTGCTAAATAGCTACTCCACTCAGACAGCAGAGCAAATGAATGAAAAGGCTCTCACACTGAGTTGGTTGATAAAACTGACAGGTCAATGCAGTCAAAAATAAACTTTTGCTGGAGACATAATTTGTATAAATTTATGGAAGTTCATCCAGCTGGAATAGGATGTTCAGTTGATGTATAATAGTATAGGAAAAGATGGTAAAATAGTTTGTTCAACTACATTTCTAATTTTTGGTTGCCCTACTTTCCTCCCTTTTTTGTCTTAGTTTTTATAAAATATCAAGAAAGTGTACTAAAAATCCCAATATAAGTCATACAGGGTTTTCCAGGTGGCGCAGTGGTAAAGAATCTGCCTGCCAGTGCAGGAGACACAAGAGATGAGGGTTCAATCCCTGGGTTGGTAGGAAATGATAGCCCACTCCAGTATTCTTGCCTGGGAAATTCCATAGACAAAGGAGCCTGATGGGCTACAGCCATGGGGTCACAAAGAGTCAGACATGACTGAACACATAGGCAAAACATACGTTGTATTAGTTCTTAAACAATGTTCTTCACTTTTGCAAATGATTCTAGAAGACCTATAACTCTGCTTTCTTAAAAAATTTTTATTGGAGTATAGTTGATTTACAATGTTGTGTTAGTTTCTGATGTACAGCAAGTGAATCAGTTACACATGAATCCCACTATTTTTTTAGATTCTTTCCCGTATAGATCATTACAGAGTGTTGAGGAGAGTTCCCTGTGCTATAAATAGGTCCTTATTATCTGTTTTTATATGGTAGTGTGTATATGTCAGTCCCAATCTCCCAGTTTAGCCTTCCTCCCTTTCCCCCTACTAACCATAAGTTTGTTTTCTACATCCGTGACTCTATTTCTGTTTTGTAAATAAATTCATTTGTACCATTTTTTTAGGTTCCACTTGCAAGTGATATCGTGTGATTGTGATATCTATCTTTCTCAGTCTGAGTTACTTCACTCAGTGGGACAATCTCTAGGTCCATCCGTGTTGCTGCAAATGGCATTATTTAGTTCTTTTTTATGGTTGAATAACATTCTGTTGTATATGCACCACATCTTTATCTTTTCCTCTGTCAGTGGACATCAGGTTGCTTCCATCTCCTGGCTACAGTGAACTATGGGGTGCATGTATCCAACTCTGCTTTCTTAATCTCTCAAAAATCCAAATATGTTTGATGTTCTGTAAAGTTACATGCATTAAGTCCTAGGCAGAAGGACTGTTCTAGAGACTGCTTTTCTTTGTTAATCGGTATATCAGGTGTTTCAGACTTTTTAATTACATAAGTTTTCCCTCAGGATGAATTAATCAGCTACCTTCTTTTGTAAAGGATTAAAAGTACATGGCTCATTGAACTGTGGCTGGCTATGGATTGTTTTAGGCGGTTTGAGGGTGCTTTGTTAGACTGCTCTTCCAAGTACTGAAAATGCTGCAGGTCATGTTGAGCACCAGTTCATTCAATGCACTGAGATCATTCATAGAAAAAATTTCCGTACTTGGTTGTAATTTATAATATTTAGATTCAAGTGAGCCAAAGTTAAACCTTCATTTAAAAAAGTAACTCCTTGTAGCACTGTGCTGGGTTGAACATGCTGACTTTATCTAGAGGAATGTACTAAGTCTTTGTAGACTCTTCTGCTATATTCTGCTGTAAAGGTGCTCTCTAGTGCTGTGATAAAGAAGTCAGGTCCGTTCACATGGGCCAGAGGAAAAGCCATTTGTGTTGAAGATCCTCAAACTAGGCATGTAGATGTTCACTCCTTCATCTTGTTTCTGACATTTTTCCACCTTTGAGGCCTTCAGATGTATTTTAAATGAAAAATGTCTCAAATTAGAATCAACATCTATTAACATTATCATTTGATTATTTTCTCACTTTTAGTTGGTTAATTCATGGGGATGGATTCTTCTATAGATACATGTTTATATCTAGTGTTTGTTCTCATTTATTGATATACTTAACATTTAGAACATTTTAAGTGAGCTAAGGTACTACCATGACATTTCAAATGGTTTTGAAATATTTAGTCATTCCAATTCTTCCCCTGAAATTGTTTAAAATTTAGCACTTAGTAAAGAACTCTTCTTCCTTAAAAATTCACCTACAGTTAGACTCACTAACGTGAAGTAATTTATAGACTTCTCTGTAGTAGTTTGCTTATTATAGATTGTGTGTTCCAGAGTTTTGCTTGTTCTTTATTTGCTTTGTGGAAGTAAATATATAAACTGAATTTGTCAGATTCACCATAATTTTGGCAAAATAACATAATCAATGTATAGCAAATAAATCTTCTGGTTATTTCTTAGAGTGGAACTTTATTAAGCACTCAAATTAGTAGGGAATAGTTATTTTCCAAAAATGATGTCATAGAAAGTTGGAATTAGGAACTTCCTGGAAGTCCAGTGTTCACACTCTGTGCGCCTAATGCAGAGGGCACAGGTTCAATCCCTGAACCTGGAACTAAGGATCCTGCATGGCACAGCCAAAAAAAAAAAAATCCAAACCAGAAAAAGTTGGAATTATTGCTTTAATTTTGGCCACTATTCTGGTAGAGTTCATGGTTTTATATACATAGCTAGCAGTTTTAATTCTTGAAGAAACTGGTTTTACCAGCCTGTACTTCTCTAAAAGGTAGAATTGTGAAAGAACTAGAACTCAGGTTTGCACTAGTTACAGCAGTGAATAAGTGAGTAAAGCAACTAGATACAGTGAAGAGAACAGTGTATTTTCCTGTTGCACTGAGTGGGCTCATCATAGGAAAGTATCTGTGAGTGGCAGGGATGGGTTGAGGAGATCTGGAGGGACATTTGGTTTATGTTAGGGTTATAGTGTCAGGTCCTGACCCACTTCAGGTTTGGGGGACAGAAGGCTGGCTGACAAATACACCGTTTAGGCACCTGCTGTTGATGGGATCCTGTGGTGACACTGATGAAATATTGGGGAGATCTTATTTATAATTCTTGTTGTAATTAAATAGGTCTTTGTAAAAAGCAAATTTTGTGAGAATTAGAGGTTCAGTTCAGTTCAGTCGCTCAGTCGTGTCCGACTCTTTGCGACCCCATGAATCACAGCACGCCAGGCCTCCCTGTCCATCACCAACTCCCGGAGTTCACTCAGACTCACGTCCATCGAGTCCGTGATGCCATCCAGCCATCTCATCCTCGGTTGTCCCCTTCTCCTGCCCCCAATCCCTCCCAGCATCAGAGTCTTTTCCAATAGGTCAGCTCTTCGCATGAGGTGGCCAAAGTACTGGAGCTTCAGCTTTAGCATCATTCCTTCCAAAGAAATCCCAGGGCTGATCTCCTTCAGAATGGACTGGTTGGATCTCCTCGCAGTCCAAGGGACTCTCAAGAGTCTTCTGCAACACCACAGATCAAAAGTATCAGTTCTTCGGTGCTCAGCCTTCTTCACAGTCCAACTCTCACATCCATACATGACCACAGGAAAAACCATAGCCTTGACTAGACGGACCTTAGTCCGCAAAGTAATGTGTCTGCTTTTGAATATGCTATCTAGGTTGGTCATAACTTTTCTTCCAAGGAGTAAGCGTCTTTTAATTTCATGGCTGCAATCACCATCTGCAGTGATTTTGGAGCCCCCAAAAATAAAGTCTGACACTGTTTCCACTGTTTCCCCATCTATTTCCCATGAAGTGATGGGACCAGATGCCATGATCTTCGTTTTCTGAATGTTGAGCTTTAAACCAACTTTTTCACTCTCCTCTTTCACTTTCATCAAGAGGCTTTTTAGCTCCTCTTCACTTTCTGCCATAAGGGTGGTGTCATCTGCATATCTGAGGTTATTGATGTTTCTCCCGGCAATCTTGATTGCAGCTTGTGCTTCTTCCAGTCCAGCGTTTCACATGATGTATTCTGCATAGAAGTTAAATAAGCAGGGTGACAATATACAGCCTTGATGTACTCCTTTTCCTATTTGGAACCAGTCTGTTGTTCCATGTCCAGTTCTAACTGTTGCTTCCTGACCTGCATACAGATTTCTGAAGAGGCAGGTTAGGTGGTCTGGTATTCCCATCTCTTTCAGAATTTTCCACAGTTTGTTGTGATCCACACAGTCAAAGGCTTTGGCATAGTCAATAAAGCAGAAATAGATGTTTTTCTGGAACTCTCTTGCTTTTTCCATGATCCAGCGAATGTTGGCAATTTGGTCTCTGGTTCCTCTGCCTTTTCTAAAACCAGCTTGAACATCAGGGAGTTCACGGTTCACGTATTGTGGAAGCCTCGCTTGGAGAATTTTGAGCATTACTTTACTAGCGTGTGAGATGAGTGCAATTGTGCGGTAGTTTGAGCATTCTTTGGCATTGCCTTTCTTTGGAATTGGAATGAAAACTGACCTTTTCCAGTCCTGTGGCCACTGCTGACTTTTCCAAATTTGCTGGCATATTGAGTGCAGCACTTTCACAGCATCATCTTTCAGGATTTGAAAAAGCTCAACTGGAATTCCATCACCTCCACTAGCTTTGTTCGTAGTGATGCTTTCTAAGGCCCACTTGACTTCACATTCCAAGATGTCTGGCTCTAGATTAGTGATCACATCATCATGATTATCTGGGTCGTGAAGATCTTTTTTGTACAGTTCTTCTGTGTATTCTTGCCATCTCTTCTTAATATCTTCTGCTTCTGTTAGGTCCAGACCATTTCTGTCCTTTATCCAGCCCATCTTTGCATGAAATGTTCCCTTGGTATCTCTAATTTTCTTGAAGAGATCTCTAGTCTTTCCCATTCTGGTGTTTTCCTCTATTTCTTTGCATTGATCACTGAAGAAGGCTTTCTTATCTCTTCTTGCTATTCTTTGGAACTCTGCATTCAGATGCTTATATCTTTCCTTTTCTCCTTTGCTTTTCGCCTCTCTTCTTTTCACAGCTATTTGTAAGGCCTCCCCAGACAGCCATTTTGCTTTTTTGCATTTCTTTTCCATGGGGATGGTCTTGATCCCTGTCTCCTGTACAGTGTCACAAACCTCATTCCATAGTTCATCAGGCACTCTATCTATCAGATCTAGGCCCTTAAATCTATTTCTCACTTCCACTGTATAATCATAAGGGATTTGATTTAGGTCATACTAGCAGTTTTCCCTACTTTCTTCAATTTGAGTCTGAATTTGGTAATAAGCAGTTAATGATCTGAGCCACAGTCAGCTACCAGTCTTGTTTTTGTTGACTGTATAGAGCTTCTCCATCTTTGGCTGCAAAGAATATAATCAATCTGATTTTGGTGTTGACCATCTGGTGATGTCCATGTGTAGAGTCTTCTCTTGTGTTGTTGGAAAAGGGTGTTTGCTATGACCAGTGCATTTTCTTGGTAAAACTCTATTAGTCTTTGCCCTGCTTCATTCCGCATTCCAAGGCCAAATTTGCCTGTTACTCCAGGTGTTTCTTGACTTCCTACTTTTGCATTCCAGTCCCCTAGAATGTAAAGGACATCTTTTTTGAGTGTTAGTTTTAAAAGGTCTTGTAGGTCTTCATAAAACCGTTCAACTTCAGTTTCTTCAGCGTTACTGGTTGGGGCATAGACTTGCATAACTGTGATATTGAATGGTTTGCCTTGGAGACGAACAGAGATCATTCTGTCGTTTTGGAGATTGCATCCAAGTACTGCATTTTGGACTCTGTTGTTGACCATGATGGCTACTCCATTTCTTCTAAGGGATTCCTGCCCGCAGTAGTAGATATAATTAGAGGTTAGGGAAGAATAAAATCTGAACTTTGATTTATTTTGTTCTTTTTTTAGCTATGCAGAAAAACTCCTGAAGTGAGATTGCGTTTTCTGGCCCTCCATAACATTTTTATATATGGGTGGAGGTTTCTCCTTGATTTTAGCCATGCTTTTTCTGTGCTGAAATGATGAAAATTTCTCACTTTGCAGGGCTGCAACATTAACACTTAGCAGCAGTGGAATAGGTTTTCTTTTAGGCCTTGGCATCAAGACTAAGCAGGATAGGCGGTCAAGGAGTCAACCTTCAAGAAATCAGGAAGATTCTTTTGCCTTAAGATTCTCCACAGGTGGCTAGACAGTGCCTAAGAGTATATAAATTTCTTTCTTTACCTTAAGTCTTTGATCCCCAGTAACCCACAAATTACCTAAGTAATATCATGGGTAGTCTTCTCCTTGTTATCAGTGTGATTGCAGATCCTTTGCTGAGCACAGGTTTTGCTAGAAATGGGGAGATTGCAGAGATGGGCACTCTAAGAGGAGGATGAAGACCTAGACCTACTGAATAATTTTTAAAAAGACTGGTCCTATTATATTCTTTGGTTAAGATGCCATCGGATTAAAAACTCAGTTTTTGTCCTAGGATATTTTTAGAGGCTGTTATTTAAGTTGATTTTTTGGACAGTTTTTAAAATAGTTTTTCAGCTGTTTTAAGAAATGACATTTCTTTTCAGAAGTAGTATGTGTTCACTGTGGTAGAAAAGTGAGCATATAGAGAAAAAAGAAAACTGGCACTTAAAATCCTTTATCCTAGAGAAGTCTGCCTTGATAAATATTTCTCCATTTTTTAATGAATATACATAGCTTTTTCCAGGAATGTATTAAACTATAAACAAGTTTTCGACCTGCCTTTTTAATGTGACTTTATACCATTAATATTTTCCATTTTGAGAAGTATTGAATTTTAGCATCTTAAAATAGCTAAGTATTTTATTGAAATCTTTATTTAACTGGCCTCCATTTTAGACACTTAAGTGGCATTCCAGTGTTTTGCTATTTTAAATAGTGCAGCAAAGAACATCATTGTGACATTGCACCATTTTTCTAAGTGTGGAGACTATTTTAAGCCATCTTTTTTTTGTTTTTTTTTTTGTTTGTTTTTAATGGTGAGCTTGCTAAAATAGACTTTGAAGCAGAATATCCTGAACACAATTTAAATTACTCTGGATGATTCTGTCTTCATCACAAATGTCACCCATTGTACTATGGCATCTGGGTTTATTTTAACATAGAGTGATTCGCACATGCCTCTGACTCAGCGGGGCTTTTGATAACCAGTCAGAGAGAGGGAGATGATGGAGCAGTTAGCAGTTACTTCTCAGTGTCGACCAGAAACATGACGCTGTAGTCTTTCAGCTTACCCTCCCTTCTTTCTTATATGTTGCTTCTTTTCTTGTGTGGACTGGAAGGACATATCTACTAAATGTGTACAAAATACAACGGCTTAGTCATGAATTTTGAAAGAAGACCTAGAGAATTCTCTTTATCCAGGGGTTCATGATAGCTAGTTAAGCTGATAGATGCTTTTCTCACTTGTTCCTGGTCAGCAGTGTTCTAGGTAATTAAATCGTCAGAAGTCCAAGTTCAGGGTAAACTGTTTGGGTGTTCAGTTAGATTTGAAAACAGCCCTCTGCACTTGTATTTTCTTAATCCAACTTGTTGTCACAAGGTTTGCTAGCTATGTATTAACGGAATCACTGCAGAGTTGTTAATGAAACCTGTTCCTGCTCCCATAGCCTTCACGGGTGATATTAGTAATTTGTTAGGTTCTATTTGGTGGGTATGGTACACACCCAGAAATTGAAATCTTTTTTTTGCCATGTAGAAGTTCAGTATTGAAATGTTCAAAATAAATTTATGTATAACAGATTGCTAAGGTAGAGTTTATTAAAATAAATTGATTTAATCATTTCTTAAGTTTTCTAATTTTTTTCCTGTAAGAAAATAAATTTTTATCATCTTAGTATATATTCACAATAGCCTAGAGATTAATGTTCCATTTATATCATCTTATCCAGAAGTCAGTCTTCAACATTGCACCAGATTTTTTAAAAATAATTTCTCTTCCTATCTTCCATTGTTATTGTTTAGTCACTAAGTCGTGTCCGACTCTTTGCGACCCCATGGACTGTAGCCTGCCAGGCTCCTCTGTCCAGGAGATTTCCCCAGGCAAGAGTACGGGAGTGGCTTGCCATTTCCTTCTCCAGGGGCTTTGTATATGGAATTCTTTATATCTCTTAGTAGTTTCAGCTCTGCCAACTTTGTTAGAGAATAATGAGGAAGAATGCCAGTTCTTTTCTAGCATTGAATCTTCCAGAATTTGCAAAGGAAAGTATAATTGAAAGAAGACCTGATTTGTATGTCCAGCATTTCATTTCAAGTGAAAAACATTCTGACAGAGCCTTGGTGCTTACAATGTTTCAGTTCAGTTCAGTCGCTCAGTTGTGTCCGACTCTTTGCGACCCCATGAATCGCAGCACGCCAGGCCTCCCTGTCCATCACCAGCTCCCAGAGTTCACTCAGACTCATGTCCATCGAGTCAGTGATGCCATCCAGCCATCTCATCCTCGGTCATCCCCTTCTTCTCCTGCCCCCAATCCCTCCCAGCATCAAAGTCTTTTCCAATGAGTCAACTCTTCTCATGAAGTGGTCAAAGTACTGGAGTTTCAGCTTTAGCATCATTCCTTCCAAAGAAATCCCAGGGCTGATCTCCTTCAGAATGGACTGGTTGGATCTCCTTGCAGTCCAAGGGACTCTCAAGAGTCTTCTCCAATACCACAGTTCAAAAGCATCAATTCTTCGGCGCTCAGCCTTCTTCACAGTCCAACTCTCACATCCATACATGACTACTGGAAAAACCATAGCCTTGACTAGACGGACCTTAGTTGGCAAAGTAACGTCTCTGCTTTTGAATATGCTATCTAGGTTGGTCATAACTTTTCTTCCAAGGAGTAAGCGTCTTTTAATTTCATGGCTGCAGTCACCATCTGCAGTGATTTTGGAGCCCAAAAAAAGTCTGACACTGTTGCCACTGTTTCTCCATCTATTTCCCATGAAGTGATGGGACCAGATGCTATGATCTTCGTTTTCTGAATGTTGAGCTTTAAGCCAACTTTTCCACTCTCCTGTTTTACTTTCATCAAGAGGCTTTTTAGTTCTCTTCACTTTCTGCCATAAGGGTGGTGTCATCTGCATATCTGAGGTTATTGATATTTCTCCCAGCAATCTTGATTCCAGCCTGTGCTTCTTCCAGTTCAGCGTTTCTCATGATGTACTCTGCATATAAGTTAAATAAGCAGGGTGACAATATACAGCCTTGATGTACTCCTTTTCCTATTTGGAATCAGTCTGTTGTTCCATGTCTAGTTCTAACTGTTGCTTCCTGACCTGCATACAGATTTCTCAGGAAAACAAATCCTTGAGATGCTTACAAAGGAAGCAGAGAAGTGGAACAGCTGGTTCAGAATCTCACGAAGTCCTCTCCTTCTCTCAGTAAGCCTTGCATCCTTATTGGTGGAGTCCAAGGATGTGTTTAGTTGGTGTGCTGTTTGCCACTGTGGCTTCTATGGGTCTCTGACAGTGGAGTGGTTGCATTGTTAGATAGCGAACAAGGGTATTTTTGAAGTACTCAAAGTTCACATCAGGACACTATGTTATTGTTTTGGTTTTGTAGTTTTTCATTGGTGTTTTTCCAACCTTTTGCTTCTGAAGACAAAGTAAATGGACTCTGACTAGAGGACCCCAATTTGACTTGAAAACTATGGGAAAGGGTGGTAATTTTTATTATTCCTGGAGAGTAAACATATGTCACTGTTTTTTACATAGTTCATTTAGCATTTTGAAAAATTGTCTTTTTATTCCTTGTGGTTAGAAAATTATTATTTCACTTTCAGGCTTCCCTGGTCTCTCAGTAGTAAAAGAATCTGCCTGCCAATGCAGGAGATGTGGGTTTGATCTCTGGGTGGGGGAGATCCCCTGGAGAAGGAAATGGCAACCTACTCCAGTATTCTTAGCTGGAGAATCCCATGGACAAAGGAACCTGGCTACAGTCCATGGGGTTGCAAAAGAGTTGGACATAACTTAGTAACTTGTTCAATCAATCAGTCCTGTCTAACTCTGCGGCTCTATGGACTGCAGCACGCCAGGCTTCCCTGTCCTTCACCATCTCCCAGAGTTTGCTCAAACTCATGTCCATTGAGTCAGTGATGCATCCAACCGTCTCGTCCTCTGTCATCCCCTTCTCCTCTTGCCTTCAGTCTTTCCCAGCATCAGGGTCTTTTCTAATGAGTCAGCTCCTCACATCAGGTGGCCAAAGTAAGGAGCTTCAGCATTAGTCCTGCCAACGAATATTCAGGGTTGATTTTCTTTGGGATTGACTGGTTTGATCTCCTTGGAGTCCAAGGGACTCTCAAGAATCTTCTCCAGCATCACAGTTCAAAAACATCAGTTCTTCAGCGCTCAGCCTTTCTTATTGTCCATCTCTCTCATCTATGCATAACTACTTGAAAACCACAGCTTTGACTATATGGACCTTTGTCTCTGCTTTTTAATATGCTGTCTAGGTTTGTCATAGCTTTTCTTCCAAGGAGCAAGCGTCTTTTAATTTCATGGCTGCAGTCACCATCTGCAGTGATTTTGGAGCCCCCCAAAATAAAGTGTGTCATTGCTTCCATTGTTTCCTTGTGTATTTGCCATGAAGTGATGGGACTGGATGCATGATCTTAGTTTTTTGAATGTTGAGTTTTAAGCCAGCTTTTTCACTCTCCTCTTTCACCTTCATCGAGAGGCTCTTTAAGTCCTCTTTGCTTTCTGCTGTTAGTGTGGTGTCATCTACATATCTGCTGCTGCTGCTGCTAAGGCACATCAGTCGTGTCCAACTCTGTGTGACCCCATAGACGGCAGCCCACGAGGCTCCCTCGTCCCTGGGATTCTCCAGGCAAGAACACTGGAGTGGGTTGCCATTTCTTTTTCCAATGGATGAAAGTGAAAAGTGAAAGTGAAGTTGCTTAGTTGTGTCCAACGCTTACCGACCCCATGGACTGCAGCCCACCAGACTCCTCCATCCATAGGAGTTTCCAGGCAAGAGTACTGGAGTGGGTTGCCAGTGCCTTCTCCGCTACATATCTGAGCTTATTGTTATTTTTCTTGGCAATCTTGATTCCAGCTTATGCTTCATCCAGCCTGACATTTCGCATTATGTGCTCTGCATATAAGTTAAATAAGCAGGGTAATAATATAGCCTTGTTGTACTCCTTTCCCAATTTTGAACCAGTGCGTTATTCCATGTCTGGTTCTGACTTTAGCGACTAAACAACAATTCAGTTTTCACTTGTTAGCAGTCATCCTTTGTCTTCTTTTTCCCTCCTCTTATCTTCTTTTATAGTTATTTAAGTGTGAAAATTTTATTGCTAATTGAGATCAAATAGATTTTGCCATATGAGAGTTTGTTGACATAAAAAGATACTTGAAATATGAATATGTGTGATTTAATATTTAGTGTTATCCTTTCAGTGCAGTTCAGTTCAGTGGCTCAGTCATGTCCGACTCTGCGACCCCATGAATCACAGCACACCAGGCCTTCCTGTCCATCACCACCTCCCGGAGTTTACTCAAACTCATATCCATTGAGTCGGTGATGCCATCCAGCCATCTCATCCTCTGTCGTCTGCTTCTCCTGCCCCCAATCCCTCCCAGCATCAGGGTCTTTTCCAATGAGTCAAGTCTTCGCATGAGGTGGCCAAAGTATTGGAGTTTCAGCTTCAGCATCAGTCCTTCCAATGTTATCCTTTAGGGGATATATATTAATATCATATTATATATTAATATACACTAATTTAATATTATCTTTTTAGGGGAGCAATAGATACATTTGTTACACATTGTCTGTGCTAATACCTTACCAGATACCATGTTTGATCCCCAAATTTAACTTAGATTTTGGGCTGCAAACTTTCACTATAATAGTACTCTTACTGGATGATAATCATTCTGAATATTTCTTAGGCTCTGGAAATGTACTTTGTTTTTTGTCAGTGATTTTTCACATATACTCAGGACTGCCGTATACAATGTGCAGACCCTGTACAGCACAGCTGCAGGGGAGAGCCCTTCCAGTAGACTGCCATTGTTGGTGGGTCTCCCTAGACTATCCAGTGAGACTGCCTATATACCTGTCTTTACTTTCTGCTTAATTTTATTGGCTTTATTGTTTAAATTGTGTTTTGATTCAACAGAGTATTATGTAAGAGTCTCAGGTAACCTCCAAGAGAATTCCTCTTAAGCCTTTGTGCCATTAATTGTATGTCTGTGTGGATTATTTTGGATATATTGAATGGGAGCATACAGAGTATTGAGTCAGCACTCAAAACATGTAGAATTTACACCTTAAGGTTTATAAATCCCATTAAGTGCGAATAACAGATTCACTGTTGTTTTGTTTTTCCCCATACATCAACTGGGTATCTAACAATTTAGTCATATTCTACACTAGCTACCCAGAGTTAGCCTCATACTCCACAGGTTTAAGGGCTCAGCCCCACAAGATGCGCTTACTTTAGAAACCAGTCCCAGGTCCCCAGGCTACCTGCATTTCTGTCCAACTTTGCTACAAATTCAGGGGTTCCCGTGTTCCCTGTTTAGATTCTGAGATTTCCTAGAGCAACTCACAAAACTCAGGAAAACACTGCTTACTTTTACTGATTTATTTAAGGATACCTCTCTGGAATAGCCCAATGGGAGAGATGCGTAGGATAAAGTATATGACCCGAAGCATGGAACTTGCAAGACCTCTCTGGGAACAGCATCCTCCTAGCACCTCAGTGTCTTCATCAGCTGAGAAGCTTTCTGAACCTGATTGTTTGGGGATTTTGTGGAGGTTTCATTACATAGGCATGATGGATTAAATCATTAGACATTGGTGATTGAACTCAATCTCCACTCCCTCTCCTCTCCCTGAGATTGAGAGGTGGAGCTGAAAGTTCCTTGCTTGGAATCAAGGCTTCCTCATTCTGGTGACCAGGCCCCGGTTCCAGAGTCATTTAACCCCACCTAGAGTCACCTCGTTAGCTTGTTGTTCAGTTGCTCAACCGTATCTGACTCTTTGCAACCCCATGAACTGCAGCACACCAGGCCACCCTGTCCCTCATCAGCTCCCGGAACTTGTTCAAACTCACGTCCATTGGGTTGGTTATGCCATCCAATCATCTTGTTCTCTTTGCTCCCCTTCTCCTCCTGCCTTCGGACACTGGTGTGGTTGCAAGCATCTTCTTATGAATAACAAAAGATGTTCCTATCACTTGGGAAATTCCAAAGGGTTGTAGGAGCTTAGGGTTAGGACCAGGGACATAGGTCAAATATATATTTTTTATTACATCACACTTAACTGTCCTGTATAGCTAATAATAATGTTTTAAAAAAAGCTATAAAAATATTCAACAGAGAGTTGACTAATGAAACAAAACTATATTGAAATTATTGTATATATGTAGACACAAAGGAGTTTGTGTGGAAGTGTTATAAACTTGATTAGAAAGTTTAGCTGTCTCCAAATGCAAAGATTTATTGGTAGCAGGTAAACCAGTAGAATTCTAGAAAGTTGCCAACACAATATAGGCAATGTTCAATTTGTAAAAAGTTGTATCACCAAAGTTGGCTGTTTGAAATTCTGAATACATATTCCCAAAGAAGCATTGTTAAAAATATTCTGGGTGCAAGTCAGTCTAAAGCTGCCTTAATTTACTCATGGAATTCTTCAAGCATATGTAGTATCTGCAGTTAAAACAATTTTATGAGTTGACTATATTTTATATTCCAACTAAAGTCACTCAAAGCAGATTTTTCTTCAGTAGAATCAGGACAATATATTGACCATAACATAGCATCAGATATTAATTAGACTCTGGCCACTGGTAACTTGTTAACTAAATCATCAGAAAAATAGATTTTTTCCCCTCCCTTTGCTTCCAGAAAAATAGGATGGAAATAAGATTTCCTTCAGAAATTAGGAACTGCTTGTGGTTATCTTTTGCTTTTTTTAAATTCTAAAAGCAGTCATTTAAAAATAAATGCCAGTTTACCTAAAAGCAAACGATAATATTTTCAACTTACCGTCAAGTGGTTTAGAAAATGTATCCGTATACATGTGCAACACACATAAAGCAGTTTGTGGACAAAAATTAGCAGTTTGTGAATACAGATGAAAGTTATAAGATTGTTCAAATTTTCTATAACTTGGAAATTTTTAAAATGATGGGAAAAGAAAAAAGCAGGAATATTCCTTTATCTCCAACCCTATTTACCTCTCCAGAGATAAAACCTCTATATTAAAGATGTTTTTCAGGGATGTTTTTTAATTCATTTACAAAGATGTGCTATGTAACTGTTTGCATAAATGGAATTAAAGTAGAAGTAGGATTATACTATATTTACTGATACCCTGCTTCCTCATTAAATTTAATAGTTGCATTAATTTTCTATTACTGTTACCACAAGCCACACACTTAAAACAGTGCAAATTTATTAAGAGTTCTGGAGGTCAGAAATCTGAAATGGGTTTCACTAAGGCTAAAATCAAGGTGTTGGCAGCTCTGCGTTGCTTCAGGATAATCTGGGGGAGAATTAGTTTTCTTGCGTTTTCCAGCTTCTAGAGGTCACCTGCACTCCTTTGCTCAAGTGACTTCCTCCATCTTCAAAGCATCTTGAAGCATATCACCTTCACTGTCTCTGACTCTGCCTCCTCTGCCTCTCATAAGGACCCTTGTGATTACATTGGGACCGCCTGGATAATCCCCATCTGGAGATAATCTCATCTGCAACATCTCTTTTGCATTGTAAAGTAAGGACAGATTCTGAGAATTAGGAGATGGACATGTCTGGAGGGCTTTTATTTTACCTACTTCAAAGTATATCATACCTGTCTTGCTTTATCTATATATATAAATCTACCATTCTTTTTAACAGCTGGAGAGAACCGATGTAAAATCTTGTTGACCAATCCTCTGATGAATATTTAGGTTTCCAATTTTTATGCTACAGTAAGTCATTTCACTGTGAACATTTTTGTACTTCTCCATGTGAACATCTGTGTGTATTTGTGGAATAAATTCCTGAAATAGAACTTAAGTCAGAGTAAATGTATTACTGATTTGATAATTCTGCCAAATAGCCACCCAAACTGCTGTACCAATTTATAGTTGCACAGCCAAACCCCATATTCTTGTCAGCACAAGTGTGAATAATTTTTTTCATGTTTTTCAATAATGAGTAAAAATTTTGAAATTCCTATGTTTAAATAGGAGATTGAGCACTATTGTACTATCTTTTGGAATTTTCACGATTAAAGTTGTCGAATGAAAAAAGAAGGCACAACATAAAAGTTGTGAGTTAAATTTTATTTGGGGGCAAAATGAGGACTATAGCCCCAGAGACAGCCTCTCAGAAACGTCTGAGGAACTGCTCTGAAGAGGTAGCTGGGGAGGTCAGTATGTATACCAATACTGTGTGATTTTGGTGAAGGGGGGATACATGGAGTTAAGCACACATTTGGCAAAGGGTTACTGCTAGTCACAAGGAGCAGATATCCTTGTCAATGATTTTAGTGCTTGTCTAGGTATAGTTTAAAATTATATCTAAATTTTAAGATTTTAGCTGTAAGAATTTAGGCTCATAAATATTCTGAAAATATCTGACAGCCTGCTCTGCCAGTTTTTCTGAGAGCACAGAGTGCCTCATTCCTAATCTCTGCCCTAAAGTCCATTCAGAGTATGTTGAAGGTCCGTGACTGCAGTGATTAGTGACCTAATCCTTGTAGAGACAGGTTTCAAGTGATAATTTTTAGTTGGCAAAAACTTTTTGGATCATAAAGAGCAACATACTTCTTGATGTACTTGTGATAATTTGAATCCATGATGTTCATATTTATTTAAAAGCATGTTTATTCCATACTAAATGTTTTTAAAGTAAATACTATACATTAAAATTAGTGGTTTTTCAAATGAAATTATTTTGTAATAATTACCAAGTCTTCTTTTGTTAAGTATTGTATATTGGACTTTAGTGTTTACATAAAATACAATAATTTATTTCCTTGGTGTTTTGTGGGGGGGGTGGTTGTTTTTCCTGTTAAACCAAGGATTCTGAGTTGGTAATTTTTTTTCTTTTTTAACTTTGTAACTACCAGATTCATAGCTTCAGCTATGAGAACTTACATCCTTCTCTTGATGGCACATTTTGCCTTCCCTTACACTTTGAAGAATTGCCAGTATAAAACTGGTATGACAGAAAAGACACAGAGAGATGTGTGCTTGAGATTATTTATGCCTCCAGTTAACTGATATTAAATAACTGATCTTGGAGAGAAAGTTTGACTCCATAAATCAAACCTTTGAAAAATCCTTTCAAACTGAAATGTTGATTGCTTCTGGAGGTGGGGGGGAGGGAAATTTAAACATTTCAGTGTGGCAGGAGATTACCTGTTAAAAATAATCATTTTTAAAGCCCTTTTATAATCAGCTCTCATATGACTAGTGGCACCTTGATTACCTTAAATGTAGGAAAATCAGCCATCATGTCCTTCCACATTAAAGGTGAGATCTAAGTGATTCTCATCCCTATGTTGTTCCAACTTTAGTGTATTTATTACTGATGTAATGCAAATCCCTTTTTAAAAAGTATGTTTTGAAAGAAAATTAAATGTAAGTCAGTATGATACAATCCAGGTATTCAGCATTGAATTTTGTCAGCTCTCACTGAGATAACCAAAAGATAAAGAAGCAGAGGGAAGAATGCTGGTAAACCTGGGGAATGCCAGAAACTGGCGGCTTCTGCTAAAAACTTTGTTATTTCTATAAGATACAGTATTAGACTTCATTGATCAGTTCTCAGTCTTGGGGCAAAAAATAACCTAAAGTGGTAGTTAATGCCCACTCATCCCCTGACAGCTCATTGAAACCATAAGCTCCAGTATTGGCAGCAAGGGAGTCAACTGATAAGAAGCAAAGCTAGATCTTGACTCAACTTCTCAGGCTTCTTTGTTAACTCTCTCCTACTCAGTTCAAGAGGATATTGGTTTTTCTCAGGGCTCCTTGTCTTCAGTTACTATATTGGTTCAGTTCAGTTCAGTCGCTCAGTCATGTCCGACTCTTTGCGACCCCATGAATCGCAGCACGTCAGGCCTCCCTGTCCATCACCAAATCCCGAGTTCACTCAGACTCATGTCCATCAAGTCGGTGATGCCATCCAGCCATCTCATCCTCTGTCGTCCCCTTCTTCTCCTGCCCCCTATCCCTCCCAGCATCAGAGTCTTTTCCAATAAGTCAACTCTTTGCATGAGGTGGCCAAAGTATTGGAGTTTCAGCTTTAGCATCAGTCCTTCCAATGAACACCCAGGACTTTAGAATGGACCGGTTGGAACTCCTTGCAATCCAAGGGACTCACAACAGTCTTCTCCAACACCACAGTTCAAAAGCATCAATTCTTTGGCGCTCAGCTTTCTTCACAGTCCAACTCTCACATCTATACATGACCACTGGAAAAACCATAGCCTTGACTAGACGGACCTTATTAGGCAAAGTAATGTCTCTGCTTTTGAATATGCTGTCTAGGTTGGTCATAACTTTTCTTCCAAGGAGTAAGTCTTTCAATTTCATGGCTGCAGTCACCATCTGCAGTGATTTTGGAGCCCCCAAAAATAAAGTCTGACACTGTTTCCACTGTTTCCCCATCTATTTCCCATGAAGTGATGGGACCAGATGCCATGATCTTCGTTTTCTGAATGTTGAGCTTTTTTTTTTTCTTTTCTTTGCTAACTAAGACTTCTTGGGGTTCTTGAATGTTGAGCTTTAAGCCAACTTTTTCACTCTCCTCTTTCACTTTCATCAAGAGGCTTTTTAGTTTCCCTTCACTTTCTGCCATAAGGGTGGTGTCATCTGCATATCTGAGGTTATTGATATTTCTCCCGGCAATCTTGATTCCAGCTTGTGCTTCTTCCAGCCCAGCATTTCTCATGATGTACTCTGCATATAAGTTAAATAAGCAGGGTGACAATATACAGCCTTGACATACTCCTTTTCCTATTTAGAACCAGTCTGTTGTTCCATGTCCAGTTCTAACAGTTGCTTCCTGACCTGCATATAAGTTTCCCAAGAGGCAGGTTAGGTGGTCTGGTATTCCCATCTCTTTCAGAATTTTCCACAGTTTATTGTGACCCACACAGTCAAAGGCTTTGGCATAGTCAATAAAGTAGAAATAGATGTTTTTCTGGAACTCTCTGTTTAGAATGGCCTGGTTTGATCTCCTTGCAGTCCAAGGGATTCTCAAAAGAGTCTTTTTCAACACCGCTCTGCATTCACATGCTTATATCTTTCCCTTTCTCCTTTGCTTTTTGCTTCTCTTCTTTTCACAGCTATTTGTAAGGCCTCCCCAGACAGCCATTTTGCTTTTTGCATTTCTTTTCCACGGGGATGGTCTTCATCCCTGTCTCCTGTACAATGTCACTAACCTCATTCCATAGTTCATCAGGCACTCTATCAGATCTAGTCCCTTAAATCTATTTCTCGCTTCCACTGTATAATCATAAGGGATTTGATTTAGGTCATACCTGAATGGTCTAGTGGTTTTCCCTACTTTCTTCAATTTGAGTCTAAATTTGGCAATAAGCAGTTCATGATCTGAGCCACAGTCAGCTCCCAGTCTTGTTTTTGCTGACTGTATAGAGCTTCTCCATCTTTGGCTACAAAGAATATAATCAGTCTGATTTCGGTGTTGACCATCTGATGATGTCCATGTGTAGAGTCTTTTCTTGTGTTGTTGGGAGAGTTTGTTATGCCTAGTGCATTCTCTTGGCAAAACTCTATTAGTCTTTGCCCTGCTTCATTTCGTACTCCAAGGCCAAATTTGCCTGTTACTCCAGGTGTTTCTTGACTTCCTACTTTTGCATTCCAGTCCCCTGTAATAAAAAGGACATCTTTTTTGGGTGTTAGTTTTAAAAGGTCTTGTAGGTCTTCATAGAACCATTCAACTTCAGCTTCTTCAGCGTTACTGGTTGGGGCATAGGCTTGGATTACCATGACATTGAATGGTTTGCCTTGCAGACGAACAGAGATCATTCTGTCGTTTTGGAGATTGCATCCAAGTACTGCATTTCGGACTCTTTTGTTGACCATGATGGCTACTCCATTTCTTCTGAGGGATTCCTGCCTGCAGTAGTAGATATAATGGTCATCTGAGTTAAATTGACCCATTCCAGTCCATTTTAGTTCGCTGATTCCTAGAATGTCGACGTTCACTCTTGCCATCTCCTGTTTGACCACTCCCAATTTGTCTTGATTCATGGACCTGACATTCCAGGTTCCTATGCAATATTGCTCTTTACAGCATCAGACCTTGCTTCTATCACCAGTCACATCCACAACTGGGTATTGATCTATTTGGTAACAACTCCCAAAGTACATCTCCAATTCAGTCACCACCCCCACTACACCCTACCCTTAAACACGTCAAAATTAAACTCCTTTAAATCAAAAAAGGAGAAAGGCTTACTTTTTTTTTTTCCTTCTCCTTTTCCTCCTTTTTTCTTTTTCATCTTCTAAACTGGTAGGTTTGTTGATATTGTCAAATGGCATCAACAAGCATGGCTTATCCTTACTTCTGTCATTGAGAGTTTGAAAGCATTTTTGCCTGTCGAGATATAACTTTCCCTTTGATCTTCACCCCGTTGGCTAACATTCCTTACCATTTTAGGTCGAGTTCTCTTACCCACCCCTGATTCCAGGAGATGGACATGATAGTCACAGCTTACCTGAAGAATGGAAGTACTTGCCCTTCCTTGCCTTACCAGATGGCGCACACAACTACCAAGAAGGTATGTAAACAGACAGTGGAGCAATCAATAGAGGCCTTTTTTGTTTTTTTCAAATTTGCTCTGACATCTTAGAGTCTGAGTACTGGTATTGAAAGACATTTGGCCTAGTGATTGTTCATAAAATATTTAAGTGCTTGTTTGAAGAGGACTAGTGAGTTATGTATACTAGAGGATCTGCAGAAGAGTGCCAGGCTTATATTGGCAATGGTTGGTGAACATTGGCCACTCTTTTGCCAAGGTACATGATTAGCCATATTAGGACGTCTGCTATTGGTAGCACTTTCTGTATTTAAACCTCAGACTCCTCTCAGAGACAAACTCAGGAAGGTTACCTGGACCAGCTGCAGGCTGATTGAAGCTCTAGCTACAAGTTTACTAGCTTCATCTTCCAATGCCCATCTGAAAACACCTGGGGTTGTTTTTCCTCTCCTGAAGCATTGCTGTCACAGTCTGCTTAAAAGTTTTCACGCATGAGGAACGTGTTAACACCCTCAAAGAAAGCATCGCTGTGAAGTTAGTACAAATCTCCTATCACCCTATACATGAGTGCTTTGAATGGCTTAATGAAGAAATATGCTTTATCATGGTTTTATAGGCTCTTCTAAGACACCAGATTAAACTTGGTTTGGTTGCTTGTTTTTCTAAAATTTATTACTTTTTGTATGAAATGAGGCAAATTCTACTATGCAGTTTAACATAAAATTTAAATGCTGTATTTTTAACCTCACAAACCTTTTTAACTTTTTATTTTGTATTGGGGAATAGTCAATTCACAAATCTTTTTGTAAAAATATTTTTAGTATGAGAGCTTTTAAACATACAGAAAAGTTGGAAGAATAGTAAATATTTGACAGATTTTCTTTATATGTCTATGGTTTTGCCTATATTATACTTCCCTGGTGGCTCAGATGGTAAAGAATCGGCCTGCAATGCTGGAGACCCAGGTTTGATCCCTGGGTCAGGAAGATCCCCTGGAGAAGGGAATGGCTACCCACTCCAGTATTCTTGCCTGGAGAATCCCATGGACAGAGCAGCCTGGCAGACTATAGTCCATGGGGTCTCAAAGAGTCAGACATGACTGAGCAACTAACACTTTCATAGTTTTGCCTATATTTTGAAAGTCAGTTGTAAACATCATGATGCTTTATCTGTAAATACTTCAGCCTGCATTTTCTAAAAGTAAGATCATTCCTGGGATGACTTTGGATTTGACCTTTACCACAGCTAAGAGATTTAACAGTAATTCCATAATACCACCTTATATCCAGCCTACATTCAGATTTCCTCAATTGTCCTAAGAACTCCCTGGATCTGTTCAAAATTTCTGTGTTGCCTTTGGTTGATAGGATTCTTTACTTTCTTTTAACCTGGGATAATCCTGTATAATAAAGTATTTTCTGAGAAAGGCAGCTGTGGTCTCAATTCATCCTGTTACAATTCAGGCTCTAGAGCTTTTTGTGTGGTGAGTATACACTGAAAGGCAGGGAGAGGAATTCTAAGAAACCAGTGTTTTGATGCTAGAAATAAATCTGACATGGGTTCCTGTTACTTCATCGTTTTTGTTTCAATGACTGCATTATACTAATGTCAGAGTTGATTATTAAATACAAGTAATCTACTTTGGTATTTACATTTTTCTGTATATCTCTTAGATACTGTGTTTTTTCACTTGCCACCCAGAAATGGAAATGGAGCCACTATATATGGTATCTCTTGCTATCGACAGATTGAAGCCAAGGTAAAACAGTTAAAATGAAAACCAAAAAAATACTTGAAAACTCCTTGTACTGGCCACTTAAGATGTAGAACCTGGGGAAATACATATGCCTTTATTTTTCATGTGTAATATTGTTTTAAATTTTTACAAACTGTGTAGCTGTTTTCTCTACTATACCAGTTAATTCACATGAATGTTTTTCTAAGTTGAGATTAGTGACTATATTTGTATCATAATGTTTGGTACATTGTTTTTAGATAGTGATACCTAAACTATCCATTTATCTTCAGAATACTGTATTTCAGTTACATGGTATCCTTGAGTTTTCTATTTCTAATGTTTGGTATGAAAACTTAAAAAAAGGAACGATAATGAGTGTTTTTCTTTTTTTTAGAAACTTTCTAGAAGTAGTGGAAAGTACTGACCACAGCTGCAAACTACTCACAAGTTATCTTAATTATCTATAATTAAGATTTTGATCATTCTTAAACTTACCTGCCCTCTTAATGCCTAACTTAGTATAATAGCTCTGACTAACAAATTCAAATAAACCAAGACGGGTAGCTTCCCCTTTCCTGCTTTGTTTCTGAGCACCACCATTCTTTTTGCAGTGTGGATACGCTTTCTGAGTAGATCGCTTTCCCTTTATGAAATCATTAATACTCTGAAGTAGTGGTACTGGTATGTGTCAGTCACGTACGACTCTTTGTGACCACACAACTGAAACCCGTCAGGCTCCTCTGTCCATGAAATTCTCCAGGCAAGAATACTGGAGTGGGCCAATATTGTAAAGTAATTAGCCTCCAATTAAAATAAATTAATTAAAAAAAAAGAATACTGGAGTAGGTTGCCATTTCCTTCTCCAAGGTCTCCTGCATTGGCGGGCAGATTCTTTACCACTTGTGCCACTTGGGAAGCCTGAAGTAGTTCTCAGCTGCACATTGGAATTACCTGGAGAGTTTTAGATAAGTAGGGATGACGGTGTCCCCACTCCAGAGATTCTGAGTTAATGTTCTGGCATCAGGAGTATTAAAAGCTCCCCAGGTGATTCTCATATTCAGGGCAGATGTGAACCACTGCTCTAAAACAATCGTTTTTAACCAGAACTACTTGGAAACTTTTTAATTATAAGCATAATTGCTGGGCCTTTCCTTCTACAGACTGAATTAGAATCTCTAATAATTGATCCTAGGCTATCACAAAGTTTTAGAAGCTTCCTCAGGTGGGTAATTAACTTCATAAAAATTTTTCTTTTAATTTTTATAATGAACGTTTCAAACACAGATAAGAATGGTACAATAAATACCTGTATACCCAACCATCTACATTCAGTAGTCGTTAATATTCTACCACATTTGCTTTGTCTGTGTGTGTTTCCCTGAACCATTTGAAAGTAATAAGTAAATTCCAGCATAAACAAGCTAGTTAACTACATGAAATACCCCTCCACGCACAGGGCCTAGAACCGGGGACACACGTTGTAAATGTTTTTGGTTCAGGTGAATGAATGCTGTGCTTAATTGCTCAGTCATGGCTGACTCTGCAACCCCATGCACGTAGGCAGCCAGGCTCCTCTGTCCATGGGGATTCTCCAGGCAAGAATACTGGAGTGGGTTGCCATACCCTCCTCCAGGGGATCTTCCCAACCCAGGGATCGAACCCTGGTCTCCTGTATTGCAGGTGAATTCTTTACCATCTGAGCTACCAGGAAAGCCCAAGACTCCTGGAGTGGGTAGCCTATCCCTTCTCCAGGGGAACTTCCTGACCCGGGAATCAAACCAGGGTCTCCTGCATTGTAGACAGATTCTTTACCAGCTGAACTACCTGGGAAGCCCTTCAAGTGAATAACTGAATTTAGAGATAAAGAAATCTGAGAATTTGTATTTTATTTCTTCACATACTGACCCTTGCACATTGATATTACTAGATGAAATGAATCGAGCTGCTGCCTTTTCTTGGAAATCTGTTCCTTTTACCACCTTTTACCCCTGTAAATTGTATGTGTGTATTAGTCGCTCAGTTGTATCTGACTCTTTGCAACTCCATGGACTGTATGTAGCCTGCCAGGTTCCTCTGTCCATGGAATTTTCCCAGCAAGAATACTGGGATGGGTAGCCATTCCCTTCTCCAGTAAGTTGTATAATCACAGTAAAATTATTTCTCCAGTGCTGTTGTTATTAACAGCAGTTCTCATGCTCTGCCTAGACATCCTTAAAGTGGCACTCCATACTGCCTATCTCCCTTACCTCCTGAATCTGACCCACTTCTATTAGGGTTGCCCGTTTCTCCAAGTTGTTCTCTCCTTATCTGATAACTAGACAGATAAATCAGACATCAGAGGCCCTAGAGCCTAGGAGAAAGCCTTTCATTCCCTTTGAACAAAGGTGAGACCTAATGGATGAATCCAATAAAGGTAAAGAGGTAGAAGCAGATTGAAGAAAGACTCTACTCTCAATGTATTTAACAACAGATCATCAGTTCTCAGGCAGTTGAAGACACAGATCTGAGGAGATGTCAGGCAGTACACGAGAAGGGGGAGAGTCACTCTTGCTGCCCTCACAGCTTTTCCTGGGGTTGATCAAGTCTTGTTTCCTAGCAGAGAACTGCAGAAATCTTATGTGGTCTCAAAATCACCAGGACCTGAGTTATGGCTCAGAACTGGACTACAGTACAATACAGGTGTGCCAGGACAGACTCCCAACAGTGGAGAATAACCAGCATAACAAAACTGCTGACGATTCGTCCATCTCTGGAGAAACAAGCTCGTAAACTGTCCCCTTCTCACCAGAAACAAAAGTCTCTGAAAGGGGTATCCATTTTAAAACTGGAACCAAGGATGACTGGTTTGCATTATGATTGTGGCAATTTATACATAAAATATTCTCCACCAGACTGTAAATTCCCTGAGTGCAGAGATGGTCTCTCACTGTTACATTCCCATTGCCTGCCAGAGTCTAACACAGAGTGCTCTGGTTGATGTTTATTCATTCAATAAATATCTTCTGAGATTCTCAGTAAGTACTTTTAAATTTATTAAGCACAAGTATTTTTTTTCTGATTGCTAGCTTATATTGAAACACAATGATTTTTAAATATTTCTGTGAAAAATTTCTAATAATGACTATTTGTTTATAATAGGCATTGAAAGTACGACAAGCAGATATCACCAGAGAGACTGTTCAAAAAAGTGTCTGTGTTCTAAGCAAGCTGGTAAGTAACCGAATAACCTGTTAATATCAAACACTCATGGCAGCTTTTTATTTGAGAATAAAGCATTATTGGAATGAGGAGAGGGACTTCCCTGGTCGTTCAGTGGTTAAGACTGTGCTTCCACTGCAGGGGTTATGGGTTTGATCCCTGGTCTGCAAACTAGATCCCATAGGCCACAACTATGACCCAGCACAGCTAAATAGATAAATATTAAAAAAAATAATTTAATCATATGGACCTTACTAATAGGATCTGAAGGATCAGGGTATTTCTTCCAAGATAGTAATTTGACACATAGGGCAAGAATAGTCTCCTAGAAAAGAAATGATTATAAAAGATTTCAGTATCAGAAAATTGGTAGATTGCTAATCTGACTCCTGTACACAGTTTCTTGAAGGGTAGCCTGAGAAAATGTATATCAGTGAATTTTTTTTTATACTGGACCAGATGACCAATGTATAGGAGTGCTGAATGTTGGACGAATACACCATTTTGAAAGGCTTCCTGAACAATCATTCTTCAAAGAAAAATAATAATCATAATGGTGCCATTTATCAAGTGCCTATATATCCAATATTCTATAGCAGGCACTTTTTAGATAGACTTGTCATTTTAAACCTCATAAGAAGAGAGATCTAAGTATTTACTGTTCTTGTTTCCCAAATAAAGTTACATCTCAGACAAAATATTTCTCTCAGAGACATGTAACTGCTAATGATAAAATTGCAGTGAAAATCCAGTTTTATTGGACAGATAAAACAGGCAGGGAGATGGAGAGAGCTGGCTCACACAGAAACATCTGATGGTTCATAGTGCCTTTTAGCCTATATGTAAAAATATGTTAGTAATAATGATATATTAACCAGGATTTTTGTTGTTGCCTGCCAGAGTCTAGCACAGAGTGCTCTGGTTGATGTTTATTCATTCAATAAATATCTTCTGAGATTCTCAATCAATACTTTTAATTTATTAAGTGCAAGATATTTTTTTTTTCTGATTGCTAATTGAAACATAATGATTTTTAATGACTTTTGTTGTTGTTTTAGCCGCTGAGTTGTACAGCCTCAGGGACTGTAGCCCGCCAGGCTCCTCTGTCCATGGGATTTTCCAGGCAAGAATCCTGGAGTGGGTTGCCATGTCCTCCTCCAGGGAATCTTCCCGACAGGGATTGAACCCACATCTCCTGCACTGGCAGGCGGGTTCTTTACCATTGAGCCACCAGGAAAGCCCATTAACCTGGATACTGGAGGATAAAACTATTCCAGTATTACTTGTTTTAACTAGTTAGAGGATATATATAGTATTAGTTTCTATATCCTGAAAAGGACATAGAAACCAGAAAACATCTAGAAAACAACATTTTATTGTTGTTCAGTCGCTAGGTCGTGTCTGACTTTGCGACCCCATGGACTGCAGTACATCAGGCCTCCCTGTCCTTCACTATCTCACTATCTCTTGGAGTTTGCCCAAATTCATTGAGTCAGTGATGCTATCCAACCATCAATCTTTCCTTCAATCTTTCCCAGCATAAGAAAAGAACATAAAAGGATGGAAATGGTAGGAAGAGGGTTTTAAATAGGTAAGAATTAAGGAGTAACTTTGTTTTCAGATACACAAAAGAATATTATGTAGAATATAATAAAGGACACAGACTAGTCATTTTTTTTTAGATTTTAAGCCTCTATTGAAGGCCAAAAAAGGCAAAATGAACTTAATCATGAGTGTTCAACTAGATAAAAGAACTGAGTGCTGCAAGGATGATTAAATGTAACCACAACCTAGCAGAACAGTGTGCAGAATTATGATGTTTTAAATTTTATGATACTAATGGCTAACATTTAAGTGCTTTCTATAGCCAGATAGTCTAGTAAGTGCTTTTGAATGTGAAAGTGTTCGTGGGTCACTCGTGTCCAGCTCTGTGTGACCCCTTGGACTGTAGCCTGCCAGGCTCCTCTTTCCGTGGGATTATCCTTCTGTATACACGTGTTTACATTAGGCAGCAGATGTGGAGAGGTTAAGTGCCCAGAGTTATGTGACTGAGTGACCAGAGCAACATGCAGGAGGTCTGTGCCCACACCCCCTCCACCCAGTGCTCTGAGTGGTGGTTGCTTTGTACCTGCACCCCAGGAACTAGAACACATGATTTAACAACACTCCACTGTGAATAATACGATACTAAAGTTGTCAGTAACTTTTTCCTTTCTGGTCTTTTCAAGTTAAAAGTTGTGGGGTGTTTGTTTTGTTTTTACTATTATCAAACTAATGGTAATCTCTCTTTTTCTTTAAGCCTCTCTATGGCTTACTCCAAGCAAAACTTCAACTCATTACACATGCATATTTTGAAGAGAAGGATTTTTCCCAAATTTCCATTCTAAAGGTAAGTTTTTATCCTCCATGGATGTGTCTGAAGACAGATTCATGAATCAAGTAGATGTTTAATATTGTGAGAGATGATTTATTAACTTAAGAAAGACATTCTTCTTTGAAAATAACATTGAAGGGCTGAAGATCTGCCCAAAATGTACAATTTCTACTGAGTAAATTTAACAAAACTATCTTTTACTGGAAATGATGACTACAGTTGGTTATAACAAATATTTCTGTTAATGGATAATAGCCCTTTTGCTATGGCATTGCTTCTCTACATTTGTTATCTCATTAATACCCTGCACAGTATGTTTATATATCAGGTTTCTGGATCCTAACTCCCATACCAAAAAGCACAGAAAAACTACATGACTATTTTACTAAAAATAATGTTTTTTTCGAGGCTGCCATTATTGTATACAGCATGGATCTCCCCTGGATTCTAGTGAGAGAGCAACAGTTATTTAGCAAGGACATAGAGGGAATTTATCCTAGGAATCCATACCACCATGGGAATGGATCAAGCTCTAAAATATAGAGGTACAGAAAGAAGGAGTGCTGGCAACTGGCAGAGTTTCAAAATGACAAAACTGCTTCAAACAACCAGTTTTCCCCTGGTCATCCTATTTCTGATTCAGTGTCTAAACTGATGGTAAAGTGTTCTAAACTAAATCTTATTTTATAGGAGCTCTATGAACATATGAATAGTTCCCTGGGAGGAACTTCGTTAGAAGGATCCCAGGTATATCTTGGTAAGTTGCTTTTTCTACAAGTCAGAAGAAATGCCCTCTCTTCTTTTTGTTTGGCATGTTGGTTGCATGTAAAACTTCATGATCAGAGTTACATTTCTATATGGTGTCTAAATTCTGCAACCAAAATTTAGAAGTATTATTGTATAAAGCCTATTTCAGCTTTTCAGAATAATAATGGAAGTTTTTTCTTTTCCTTATGTTAATGCTGATCAGGTCAGTTCCTTGTCATACACAGGGAGAGCAAGGGAGAGAGAGATCTGCTTATTAGTGTCTTTCTATTCTAAGATTTTTCAAGTTGGGGGTTTTATGCCATTTTCACAACCAAGAACATCCATTGGTGTGTCGGGTACTCAGTAAAAAGTCCTTTTCATAATTATTTTTTAAAAAAGTCTTGATCACATAGTGATTTATGCTCACTCACTTCAAATTTTAGCATAAAGAGCCAAACTGTGCGAGGTTCACTTTTGCAGTCCTATGTGTAATGGGAACTATAAAACTCCTATTTTTCTCTGAATTAATTTATCTTGTCTTATGGCAGATGATCAGAGAAGACTGTGATTCAGAAATAATACCTATGGGGTATAGTGCCCAAAAGCCTTGTTTAAATGATTGACTGCCACTATGAAGTACAAGCTTCATGATTTCTAAACTTGTGTAATTTGTAAGATGGCTTTAGAATGGAGAGAAGGCGTGAGAGTTGCACAGCCACAACATGAGCCTCTGGCCACAAGTAACTGTTTGCATTTAGATTAGAATGAATAGAAATTAAATAAAGTTTAAAAAGCAGTTTGTCAGGTGCCGTATCTCAAGTACTCAGTGGCCACTTATGTCTACTCTATTGGACAATGTAGATTTAGAATATTTCCATTATTGTAGGACATTGTATCCAACAGTGTTGAAGTTCTGTTTGTATGTGTACATAATCAGATATTACATAAATATTTAAATTTTGCGTAGTCCTACTTTTACCTTTTTTGAGGAGATTAAACCTTCCTTTGACAAAAACAGTAGGTTGTAGTCAAAGATTAGCTTTTCTTTTCTTTTTTTAACATAGGTTTATCTCCTCGGGATCTTGTGCTTCATTTTCGACACAAGGTATGATACCTTCTTTAAATTTATGATGTACTAAAATTATGTTCATTTAACTAGGAAGATTCCATGAGCTGCATGGTCTAATGCAGATTATGGCATAACCATGTTTTAATTTTTCTGAGATAGCTGTCATAATGATAGAAAGTTAAAAGTGTTGATAGTGCTTATATAATAGAAATTTCTAAAAGTACACACTGTCTGTTTATTTCAGTGCTGGATAAGATACTTTTTTCTACAGTTGTTGATATTTTGGATATTATGAAATTAGAGTTGAAAGAAACATGTTTTATTTTATTCCTCTTCACTATGGTTTATTACAGGTTGTTGAGAATAGTTCCCTATGCTATATAGCAGGACCTTGTTGTTTATCCATTCTATACGTAATAGTTTGCGTCTACCAATCTCAAACTCCCAACTCACTCCTCTCCCAGAAACCCCACACACACTTGGCAATCACAAATCTCTTCTGTAAGCCTGTGAGTCTATTTCATGGATAAGTTTATTTACATTGTACTTTAGATTCCACATGTCAATGATATCATATGGCATTTGTCTTTCTCCTTCTTACTTCATTTAGCATGATAATCTCCAGGTCCATCCGTATTGCTCTAAATGGCATTGTTTCTTACGCCTGAGTAGTAGTCCACTGTGTGTGTGCATGTGTGTGTGTATACCACATCTGAAAGAAATATGTTTTAATTAATCTTGTAGACTATTTTGTATGTTGCCCTGAGAGTGAAACATTTTCCAGCAAAATATCTGTACCTAACGTCTTTTGACTGGGGCATACACACATTCATTGTTCCCTTAACACGTATAGTGAGTATCTGTCTGCTCTGTGAGTGCCCTGGACAAACAGAAGTAAAGGAATAGTACCTTTCCTTTAAGGGGCTTGCAGATATTTCAAGCAAAAAATGGCACAACTTCCTCCCAAAAGTCCAATTTGATAGTGATTTAAGTGGTACTCACATTTTTTAGAGAACTCAGATACTTAATTTATCAGTATAAGTTCATAATTTTCAATTATTTTTAAAGCACTAGAATTATTTAATATTATTGACTCAATGTTACATGGTTATGTTTGAGGAGGGACAAAGGCAAATGAATAATAGGCTTGGATTTCTTATTTTAATACAATATTATTTTTCTTTCTTCAGGTTCTAATCCTATTTAAACTAATTCTTCTTGAAAAAAAGGTGAGATTTGAATGGATGGAATATTTAACATTTATTGACATTTCTTAAAATTAAAGTATAAATTAAGACTTTTTTGGCTCTCAAATTGCAGTGAGCTTAAAGTACATATTCTTTTTTACTACTATAGAAGTGTGAATTCGTGCAGTGTTTTCTGGGGGCAGCTTGATAGTATTCAGTTATCAAGGTGGTTTTGACTATATTAGGTAATAGAGAACTCTGTGTATGTATGCATATGTGGCTGTGCTGCATTGGCATGCAGAATCTTAGTTACCTGACCAGGAATGGAACCTGTACCCTCTGCAATAGAAGTCCAACGTCTTCCCCTGGACCTCTAGGGAAGTCCCCAAAATTCAGTCTAAGTTGACTTTAAAAATGTATTGGCTTGCTTCAGACTTGAGAGTATGTTGACTGAATGGTTTGATAATATAATTAATTACCTAGATTTTTTTCATCTCTTTGCTCTACAGTCCACAGTGCTAGCTTTATCTTGAGCCTGATTTCCCTTGTAGTATAGGATTACTGCCAACAGTAGTTGAGCTATATGCTGCCTCAGCTATATGCTGGTGGCAGAGATAATATCTTTTCCCTAATCTAATGCGAATTCTTCCCTTCAATTCATTTGGGCCTGTGAGGCCATATGCCTACCCAGAACCAATAATTGTTGCTAAAGAAATGCCTGTATTGATTGGCTTAAGTCTGGGTTCCAGATGCACTCTCTGGTACAAAGGGACAGGATTGCCATGATTTTAGATAAAAAATTATAAGGGATTTTAGACCAAGGTCTCTGCACATTTAAGCCCCAGGGCCAAATCTGGCCCACCACCTATTGTTGCAAATGAAGTTTTCTTGGAACACAGTTTCAGCCATTCTTCAACTTATTGTTTATGGCTGCTTTTGCACTACAGTGGGAGAGTTAAGTAGTTGGAACAGAAACCAAATGGCCCACAAATGAAAAATGCTTACTATCTCACCCTGTATAGAAAGTTTGCTGACCTCTGGTTTAGACTAGTCAGGAGCTATTCCTGGGTCTGTGGTCAGTATTACTGTGCTCAATAGAGATGGAATGGATGTTGGAGGGTCAGTCATTCACAATGTCCAGTATAATTCATTATCATAAAAATGTTTATCCATTTGGCCCAGTAATTGTCCTCTTAAGAGATTTATTTTCCAGAATTTATCTGAGTTGACACAGAGCTCTAAGAGAATTAAGTTTTGATTTATCTTGTATATAATTCCAAACAACAAAAAAGATTCTGAGTGGTTTTATTGTTGTAAAGATGTTTCATAGCATGTTAAGTGAAAAATGGTGATCCAACTACATATCAAGCCCAGGATTCTGATTTTATAAATAAATGTATTTATTCATTGAAACGAGATTGGAAGGAAAGACAGCAACAGTTTGGTGACCATGCATATTTTTTAAGAAGGAAATACTTTTCTGTATTCTGATTTTCTGAATGAATATGTATTCTTTCTTCAAACAGGAAGGTAAATTAAAAAAAAAAAATGAAACATGTACTGGTGAAATAGTTCAACCTTTAAAAAAAGCTTAGTTGTAAAATACATATAACATATAATTAACCATCTTAACCATTTTTAAGTGTGCAGTTTCATAGCATTAAGTATGTTCACGTTGTTGTGGTATTACCATCTGTCCTCAGAACTCTCTGTGCAAAACCAAAACTCTACCCATTAAACAATAACTCCACTTTCACCCCTTCTCCCACCACTGGCGACCACCCTTCTACTTTCTGTCTCTATAAATTGGACTATTCTAGGTTTCTCACAAGTGAAATCATATCTGTTTGGCTTATTTCATTAAGCACAGTGTCCTCAAGGTTCATCCATGTACAACAGATGTCAGAATTTCCTTCCTTTTTAAGGATGAATAATATTCCATTGAATGTACATAGAGCATTTTTTTATCCCTTCATTCATTGATGGACACTTGGGTTGCTTCCGCCTTTCGGCTTTCATGAGTAATACTGCTGTGAACATGGGTCTGTGTAAATGTCTTCAAGGCCTTGGTTTCAGTTTTTTGGAGTGTATACCTAGAAGTGACATTTCTGAATCACATGGTGGTTCTGTTTTTAATGTTTTGAGGAACTGATGTATTTTCCATAGTGGCAGCACCATTTTACATTCCTACCAACAGTGCACAAGGGTTCCAATTTATCCACATTCTATCCAGCATTTGTTATTTGCTTGTTTTTTGATAGTAGTCATCCTAATAGGTGTGAGGTAGTATCTCCTGGTTTTGATTCACATTTTCCTAGTAATTAGTTATGTGGGCACCTTTTCATGTTTTTGTTGGCCACTTGTATATCTTCCTTGGAGAAATGTCTTCCCTAATCCTATACCCATTTTTAATCAGGTTTGTTTTTTTGTTGTTTAGTTGTAAGTTTCAAATCTTCCCTGGTGGCTCAGACGGTAAAGCGTCTGCCTACAATGCAGGAGATCCGGGTTCAATCCCTGGGTCGGGAAGATCTCCTGGAGAAGGAAATGGCAACCCACTCCAGTATTCTTGCCTGGAAAATCCCATGGATGGAGGAGCCTGGTAGGGTACAGTCCATGGGGTCGTGAAGAGTCGGACATGACTGAGCTACTTTCTTGTAAGTTTCAAATTTTTATTGCAACTTATAATTTAAAAAAATGTTTTTCAAAACAGCACACATGGTTACATATATCTGAAAAAAAATTTTGCAAAATAATACTTAGTCTAGCCACATGCAGTGGCATTTATGATCAAGTAGACTTTATTTAACATGGCAAGTCATAGGTATACCCTTTTTATATTCACTTGGTAAAGACATCCTTTAATGCAAGTCTTGGTTTCTCTGTATTTGCACACTACTCCTTAAGTCATCAATGTTTTTAAGGAGAGCGCAGGTGATTGTGGGCACCATGCTTTATTAGATATGACTTAGTGCTACTAAATGATTTAATTGTTAAAGAAAAAAACTCACCTCAGCAACTCTATGCTTGTTTTTTCATCTGATTTAATTATCACTAGTGTTAGTTTTAGTTCTGTATCTAACTGAACCCTGTCCCTCAATTTTTATTCTGAAAAGCCTACAAGAAAGTTGATAGAATAATTTTATATGGACACTTTACATCCTTCATCTGTTAGCATTTTGACACTTTTGCATTACATTGTTTTATATATGTTCATTCTTCCCCCTGAATCATAATAATTTTCAACTAATTTGTAGAACCACAGTACTTCATCCCTAAACATTTTCAGATATATTTCTTAAGAATAAAGGTATATTCCTGGGGCTTCCCTGGTGGCTCAGTGGCAAAGAATCGACCTGCCAGTGTAGAAGACATGGGTTCAATCCCTGATCCAGGACTATCCCACATGCTGTGGGACAGCTAAGCCTGTATGCCCTAGAGCCCATGCTCCACAAGAGACGCCACCACAATGAGGAGCTGTCACACCACACCTGGAGAGTAGCTCCAGCTCTCTGCAACTAAAGAAAAAGCCCACGCAGCAATGAAGACCCAGCACAGCCAAAAACAAATAAATAAAACCTTTAAAAAAAGAATAGGGTGTATTCCTACATAACAAAAGTATTTTCATATTCAAGAAATTTAACATTGAGATAATAAATGATATCTAATGTACAGTGCCTTTTCAGATCTCCCCAGGTATCATAATAATGTGCTATAAACTGCTTTTCTTAATCTGGAGACCATGGATCATGTAGTGATTGCATTGTTAGCTCTCTTTATTTTTTTTATTTTTTATTTTTTGCCACTTTATATATTTAATTGAAGGATATTTGCTTTACAGAATTTTGTGGTTTTCTGTCATACATCAACAAGAATCAGCCATAGGTACACCTATGTCCCCTCCCTCCCAAACCTCCCTCCCATACCTCCCTCCCATCTCACCCTTCTAGATTGTTACAGAGCCCCTGTTTGAGTTTCCCGAGTCATATAGCGAATTCCCGTTGGCTATCTATTTTACATATGGTATTATAAATTTCCATGTTACTCTCTCCATACATCTCACCCTCTCCCTCCTCCCCTCCCCCAGGGTCCTTAGGTCTGTTTTTCTATGTCTGTTTCTCCATTGCAGCCCTGAAAACAAATTCATCAGTCCCATCTTTCTAGATTCCATACATATGCAGCAGTGTATGATATTTGTCTTTCACTTTCTGATTTACTTCACTCTGCATAATAGGCTCTAGGTTCACCCACCTCATTAGAACTGACTCAAATGCATTCCTTTTTATGGCTGAGTAGTATTCCATCGTATTCATGTACCACAGCTTCCGTATCCACTCATCTGTCAATGGACATCTAGCTTGCTTCCATGTTCTAGCTATTGTAAATATTGCTGCAGTGAACATTGGGGTACATGTGTCTTTTTCAGTTTTGGTTTCCTCAGGGTATATGCCTAGTAGTGGAATTGCTGGGTCATATGGTGGTTTTATTCCTAGTTTTTTAAGGAATCTCCATTCTGTCTTCCACAGTGGCTATATCAGTTTATATTCACACCAGCAATGCAAGAGGGTTCCCTTTTCTCCACACTCTTTCCTGCATTTATTTTATTTGTAGACTTTTTGATGATGGCCATTCTGACTGGTGTGAGGTGGTATCTCATTGCAGTTTTGATTTGCATTTCTAATAATGAGCAATGTTGAGCATCTTTTCATGTGTTTGTTAGCCATCTTTATGTCTTCTTTGGAGAAATCTGTTTAGGTCTTTTTCCTACTTTTTTTTTTTTTAGTTTTTATTTTTACTTTATTTTACTTTACAATACTGTATTGGTTTTGCCATACATTGACATGAATCCACCACGGGTGTACATGAGTTCCCAATCCTGAACCCCCCTCCCACCTCCCACCCCATATCATCTCTCTGGATCATCCCTGTGCACCAGCCCCAAGCATCCTGTATCCTGTATCGAACATAGACTGGCGATTCATTTCTTACCTGATACTATACATGTTTCAGTGCCATTCTCCCAAATCGTCCCACCCTCTCCCTCTCCCTCAGAGTCCAAACGTCCATTCAATACATCTATGTCTCTTGCTGTCTCGAATACAGAGTTATCATTGCCATCTTTCTAAATTCCATATATATGTGTTAGTATACTGTATTGGTGTTTTTCTTTCTGGCTTACTTCACTCTGTATAATCAGCTCCAGTTTCATCCATCTCATTAGAACTGATTCAAATGTATTCTTTTTAATGGCTGAGTGTTAGCTCTCTTTAATCTCAAACAGTTCTACCACCTCACTTCTTGTTTTGTTTCTCTGTTTTCATGACATGGATCTTTTTTTCTTTTTAATAATCCAGATTAGTTGTATTTTAATAGATTTGTATGATTATTTTCCTTTGGCTCATTTCAGATTAAACTTTTTTGGCAAGAATATTGTATAGGTAGTGATGTGTCCTTCTGGGGCATCATAACTGGAGGCCCATAACTGCTTGTTCTCTTATTGGTGATAGGAAGTTTGATCATTTGACTAAGGTGATTGCCAGGTTTCTTCATATTAGTACTTGTTATTTTCCTTTGCAATTAATAGGTGAACTGTGGGATGATAAATTTGAAGCTAATGTGAATATCCTGTTGCCCAAGAGCCTTGCACAATAGTTTCAGCATCCATTGGTAATTTTTACTTGAACCATGATTTTCTGATTCTGTCATAAATTCTGTATTTATTAGCTGTTATACTTCCATAAAGAAGAGTTTTCTTCTCTCCCTTCTTTGCTTTTTTCTTTTTTTAAAAGTGTCATTGTGGACTCGTGGATTTTCTAATTTAATTTTATTGACTCCATTTCAGGTTCTCTTTTATATTTCTCCAGTGAATAAATTGGTGGGTGCCCTGATGACTGTGTTATCCCTTTTTCCAGGTAAGAGGGTAGCAGTTTCCAGTCTCTTACTTATTCTGGACCTTTGAATGATAAAAATTTTCAAGGACAAAGTGGTTAGGGTTACTGTCTATTTTAATAGGATATTTTCACTTTGGCAATAGATTTCTCTTTTGTCTGGCTTTCAGTTAAAATTTGAGCAAGCATAGATCATTAAAATTTTTTATAGGAGTTCCACTATTTAAAGCAGAATACACAGCTCTTATCTTCTAATATCTTTTTCTAAGCCAAACTTATCTCCAATATTGTATGTTTTAGGCATGATTGAACATGGACTCAGTGACAGTTCTCAGTACAGACCCCGAAAGAGTATGTCTGAAGATGCTGGGCTTCAGGAAAGTAATCCCCCTGCAGATGAGTTTGTTTCTATGCCTGCTTCTGACATTTCAAATACCACCTTGGGAACTGTCAAGAAAATCCTGGGGAACCATGGAGGAGATGCAGCCATCAAGACTCAAGAGCCTTTGTTCCAGGTAGAAGATGATAGCAGTGAACAGGAAGCCAGTGATAGCAATCAGTATCTGAAACCTCCTTCTCGCCCATCTCCAGAGTCTTCAGAAAGTGACTGGGAGACCTTGGATCCTAGTGTCTTAGAGGATTCCTCCTTGAAAGAACGAGAACAGGTGGGGTCAGAACAGACAAACTCATTTCCAAAGGACTCTTTGCTCTCAGATAGTCCTCCGATTACTGTTCAACCTCAAGCTAATACCGGCCAGGTGGTCCTAATACCAGGGCTGATTTCTGGCTTGGAGGAGGACCAGTATGGCATGCCCCTGGCCATCTTCACAAAGGTAAGAGTTAACATCCTTTATTAATGCCCATAAGGATAGCACAAAATCCTTTCAAAATTTAACTTTCAGTGTTGAACACATTTAAGTCTGAAAATTCTCATTGAAAACTGTAAAATAACATAGCAGATGTGTAGTACTCTGACATCTGTAACCATGATATAAGACTGCAGGGGATTTTGATTAGAGTTTGAAAACCGAGGTCAGCAATCACTGTGTTTGGTGTATTTTTCATTAGTCAGGTTTACCTTCAGGGGAAAAAACAAGACAGCGTTGATTACATTTAATGAATGTATATTAAAATACCATAATTCCAAAAGCTACAATTTTATAAGAAAGAATAAAAAGCTTAGATGGCTAACTTAAATATCAGTACCCTTCATAGATACAATACACTGTTTTGGTTAACTTGCCTTAAAAATTAATCTTTAATCTTTTTATGGAAAAACATATAAAATGTATTTCTAAGTTTTAAAAATAATTTAAACACACCATAGTAAAACAAATTGCATCTTTGATTCAGTATCTTATTTCTAGGATATCATTTCTTTATGTCAGTAATACTATATTAGGATTCTGGAAGCTACATTTGAAGGGTTTTTTTTTTTTAATCCTAACAGGTTTTTTTTTTAATCTAACAGGAGAAGCTACTTTATTGTCATTCATGAATTTTTTTTTTTTTTAATGAAGAAGATGAAAAGTCCCATTTCATTTTTCAGTCAAAGAAGTATTTATTACCTTCCTACGTGCCAGGCCCTCCTTGTACTAGGTTCTAAATTCTTATATCCATGGCTTTTCAGTTTAACCATGAAAGATATATCTGTCCAGTAACTAGAACAAAATTTATGTTTTTCTCTAAATACCTTCCTTTATGCTGGAAGTAAAACTTTATATGGAAAAGAAAATGGATAGCATTGACTTGACATCAGTCCTTCTCCACTATGTGATAAATTCTTTCTGGGTTTATCCAGTTTTACAAATAAGTACTTGCCCCAAGTCAGTACTGCTGAATAGTTAGCAGAAAATGCTGTCTTTGTTCATTTTGTGGTCTGTTAGGGGATGCTGAAATTATCTTTATCGGTTTCTTGATTGAACTAATGCATATTTGCTTAAAACTGGAGTTTAGGAGCCTGGGTGGAAAACTCTGGGCCCTCAGACTACTAAGTATACTCAACAGCCACAAATTGTGGGTTTTCTGAACTCACATGTGGGTGTCATGACTGCCTATACTTTTTGGAGCCCTTACTTTTGCAGCTTCACCCATCCACTCTAATTTTTATCATTGTGGAGACACCAGGAGGGAGATTAACTGGGGTGGGGGATTTTGGTTTTGTCTGCGAGGTCACTGAATTAAACAAAGCAATGTTAATGTGTTGTATGTGCTGTTAATAAACTGTTTGGTAGAATATTCTCTTTGTGTATGTTATACCAGTACTGAATATATGATGGGTTTACCACAATCATTATGGTAAATTAAACATTTTCCTTTAGGTTTTCTGTTTTATTATGTAATGATTCAAATCTAACTTGTTTAATCACAGTTTCAAATACAATTGCTGATTCTTTGATGTCAGCAGCTTTGGAATATGAAGTATACTTAAAAATGAGTTGCCTTTAGGCTTTTCTTTTTTCCTTCTCTTGAAGATCTTAAAAATACTTGTAGAGAAGACCTGGATTAGCAAAGCATCCTGAAAAGTCATTTCAAATGTAGCCAAAGAGAAGCTTGGATGCCCACACAGTATTGCTGAAATAAGATAGCAAGCTTTGAAGAGAATAGTGAGTTGACTGGTCCCCTGACTGTGTTCGCATATGAAAGTTATGCTTGGAGAGATTCCAAAGCTCCAAATTTCCAGTCTTCTCTCTGGGACTTGAAATTGATAGTGCATTTCTTCTCAGTCTTAGAGATGAGGCTTATTACATAAACACTGTAGATACCAGACTCTTAAAATATGCTTGAACTTTTCCTGAGAGCTGAATTAGGGATGTAAGGAAGAAACTAGGTTGCTGAGGGAGAGGAGATGAGACTGGTGGCAACTTTAGGACAGGATTCCGTGGGAGGAGAGGAGGGCAATGAGGGAACCAAAGGAGAAAGATGAAAATTTAGAAAATGTACCTATGTATTCATATCTATGGGTGATTTTAGGTATTCACTAAAAAATTTTTTTTTTCAAAGTGAAGTTTTTAACTTTTAAAAAAAGATGAACACCTACTTCATAGTTTTTTTTAATTGCATGTATCTGGTACTTTTTAAAATTTAGTAATAATTGCCTCCACCAGAAGATCACTTAATTCAGAATTCTGTTGTTTCAGTCTGTAACTGTTTTAGTAAAACAATAAACTTATGAAAGAATTAATAGTAAATGTAGTTGGAAACCAAAATTTTTTCTGCTTCATGTATTAAACTTCTTTATATATTGCTTCTGAGTTTATATTTGGTTTGCTTGCTTACAGTGTGTCATATTCAAATTTAGGGAACCTACAAATAACTTGACGACTAACTAAAAAGTAACAGATACAATGTTTTTTAGTTTTATTCAAGCAGCACCACAATTTTTCCCCCTCCTCTCTCAACGTGATTTTTAGTTTCATCATAATTTTGCATGAAGTTGTGTTTTATTATTCCTCTGTAGTTTTCTGGTTTGGGCTATTCTGCAATATGTAAATTATGTGGATGGATATCTACATTGTTTCTAGTTTCTGGTTACTACAAATAACGCTTCTATTAAATTCTTATTCAGTAATCTTGGCTGTATATGTGCAAGCATTTCTTTAAGAGTCAGTGCTTAGAAGTGGGAATGCTGGATTATAAGGAATGGGTAGATTAGCTTTACTAGAATAATTCCAATCTGTTTTCTAAAGTGGTTTTGACGATTTCTATTCCCACAGCAGTGGATGAGAGTTCCCTTTGCTTCACATTGTCACCGATGGTTATTATTGTCAAACCTCCTAATATTTAGCCAGTCTCGTGGCTCTTGTCTTTTTTTCTGTAGCCACTGTTGAGGCTGACCATCTTTTCATATTCTTGGTAACCTTTTGAATTTCCTTTTGTGTAGTAATTGTTTAAACCTTCTGGATTGTCTCCCTCATTCTCATGATTTGTGAGACTTCAGGCTTTGTAGTTTTGACTTCCACATTTTGGGTTTTGTCTACCTGGAATTCATTTTTGTGTATGTTGAGGAAGGGCGTCTGTCTCTGTGCTTCCATGTATCTGTCTATCCTTGGGTCAGTCCCACACTGTGTTAATTACCATTATGTTGTGTCAGGCAGAGAAAAGGCTTCCTCTCTTGCTATTGTTCTTCAAGAGTTTCTTAGCCCTTTGCATTTCCACATCAATTTCAGGATCAACTTAAGTTCTTTCTTAAGAAGATTTAGATAGGGGTTACTTTTGCTACTGCTGCTGCTGCTAAGTCGCTTCAGTTGTGTCCGACTCTGTGCAACCCCATAGATGGCAACCCACCAAGCTCCCCCGTCCCTGGGATTCTCCAGGCAAGAACACTGGAGCGGGTTGCCATTTTCTTCTCCAATGCATGAAAGTGAAAAGTGAAAGTGAAGTCGCTCAGTCACGTCCAACTCTTAGCGACCCCATGGACTGCAGCCCACCAGGCTCCTCCGTCCATGGGATTTTCCAGGCAAGAGTACTGGAGTGAGTTGCCATTGCCCTAGTCATGAATTGTTAGGATTCCTGTCTTTTACAATGATAAGTAATGCTGCAATAAGTAACTTTTTACAAATCTCACACATGAACAGGTGTATCTGTAGGATAAATTGTAAGAAGTAAAATACTGGGTCAAAGAATATGGATATGTGTAATATTTTAAGGACTGTATTTCATTTTTTAAAAAAAAAACTTTGAAACAATTGACTTTTTTAAAAAACTACATTCTTAGTTTTCGTGCGACTTAGCCAAGAATTCCACTGTTGACAACAGACTTTTCTTCTTTAACAGAAGCAGCTGTGAAATGCAATACTATGAGCAATTGAATCAATCTTTGTAAATATTGGTAGTTCTGAAAGTGCCCTCATCAAGGATTCTCAGTCCTGGCTGGGGGAGTAGGAGTACTCGGAGGAGTCCATATAAAGTTTGAAAGAGCATTCAGCATTGTAGTATTTATGTTCCGAAACAGGTAACAAGTTTTTAATACGTAGCCCACAAGGTAAAGTATGACCCATGAGTCTACCAGCCGTTTGAGTGATTTGGCATGAGGAGCATGGGTCCTTTCCACCTTTAGTCACAAGAGGGCGTGGGTTGAGAAGCACTATATACTGACTATGTGTAAGGCATAGACGGGTTTATGTTGCTGCTTCTACTATTTCACATTTTATAGAGGAGAGGAAAACATTGTCAAGAAGGAGAATGAAACCAGTTTACCGGACATGTATTCCAACTTCTGGAAGTCTTTTCTCACGTCTTCTCCTAATAGCTGGCTATATGGTACATCCTAGACATAGGGAAGGACATGAAGCAGCAGAAGTGGTGTCTCCTTCCCTCAGAGAAATTCTCATGGTGGAAACAAGACATTATCCGGATAACTGTGGTTCAGTGTTTTGTTTTATTTTTTTAAAGATGATTAGAATAACAAATAAAACTGTCATCGAACTTGATTGAAAACAAACTCAGGAGTTCAGCAAGTCCTCCCTCCTGGCTTTATACACAGATTATGCCACTTGTTGGGATCTGTCTTGATTTAGAATTTTTCAGCAGAAATTCCATCCTTCAGTGCATCATTCCAGTGTTAGCATTACTTTTTTCTCAGGATATAGGCTTTTTTTTTTTGTACACTTAACTCCCTGCTGTGGTTTGGCAGTTAAAATATTTAATTTTCAGGGCAATGGTATTTTCAAATGCAGTTCAACTGGAAATTTTAAATACACAACTACTGCCATGGTCATTTTTGCTTTGAACATTTAGTAGCAAATATCTTGAAATACTGTATCATTTTAAATTATAGGACAGTAAAATAATTGCTATGCAGTGCTTTGCTATTCTCACAAGAGTATTTTGGTGGTTATGTGCAAATGCCTGTGTTTTAAAATTTTACTGGAAGAAGGAACAGCTTTCTACTAAACAGCATACTTTTAATGGGCTTAATATTAGTATTTCATTCCTAAAAAAAAAAAAACACCTAGCTTATTAGTTATAGTGGAAGCTTTTAAGTTGAACTGAAAGCCAAGTGGTCACACAAGACAAACCTTCATGTTAGACCACCTTGCCAAGATTTGACCATTCATGGAGCAGGTTAGCAATTAACTGGCCTTAAAACAGTCAGGACCTGTGGTTGTTATTATTGGTATATTATTGTGTTGATTCAAAGATCAGCTGTGTTAGGAATAGCATGAGGTTGGGGGAAGATTGGAACTTTCCTTTCCTACTATTAGCTGTCTAGGCTTGACGAGGGGACTTCCCTGGTGGTTCAGTTGGTAAAGAATCCACCTGTGATGCAGGAGACCCAGATTCCATCCCTGAGTGGGGACAATGCCCTGGAAAAGCAAATGGCAACCCATTCTAGTATTCTAGCCTGGAAACTCCCATGGACAGAGGAGCCTTGTGGGCTACCATGGCCCAGTCCATGGGGTCGCAAAGAGTTGAACAGAGCTTAGTGACTGAACCACCGAACACTAGCTGTTAGGAGAGACATGGCTGTCCCATCACTTTCTAACATTTTCTGCTCTTACCACTCATAGGGGTATCTGTGTCTGCCTTATATGGCACTGCAGCAGCATCATCTTCTCTCTGATGTCACCATTCGAGGATTTGTTGCTGGAGCTACTAACATCCTTTTTCGACAACAGAAACACCTCAGTGATGCCATTGTGGAAGTAAGTTGACATCTGAGTGCAGGTCCTTGACTGCTGGTCCCTGTTTTACTTTTTTAAATGGAATTTGGGGCATAGTAATAACACTGATAGTGGTCATAATTGCTTCCTTTGCCAGGCCTCCTAAGCACCTTAGGTATATGAACTTATCTAATTTTCATAACAACCTGTGAGATAGGCATTGTTACTGTCCTATCACACCTGCAGAAGCCAAGGAACAGAGGGGATCAGACAGCTGCTAAGTGGATGAGCCAGGATTCCTACCAAGGCAATCTAGTCGTACTCACAATAAAAGTGTGTTTATCATTTAAATAGTTTAAATACCTCTACCTTGTTTAATATGCCTCAATATCAAACAGAAGGAGCTAGAGATAAACATTTGATATCTTATTAATATAGGAGAAGTATAAATAATTTAACTTTTACAGTTAAAATAATTTTTACAAATGGGTGGAGGGGATTTCAGCCACCCTAAGGTTTCTGTAGTTCTTAACAGAAAGTACCAGAATGTGCTTCCTGGGGAAATGTTTATAATACAATAAATTAAAAATCTGGGATTCAAGGTATATGGTTCCCAATATTGAGGGAGAAAAATACATATATTATACCTTCCAAGACAGAAGGATATAGATGAAAGGACCACAGAGTTTTCTTAAACATTATTGTTACATTCTAGTTCTGAAGTAGGTTGACAAGCTGATGGGTATTTATTATTATACTTTAAAACTAACTTGTAAGTTACATATAGTTCTTTCTGTGTCAAGTATTACATACTAAATATACCCCAAAGTATCTGTTCAGTCAAAACAAAAATTTTTAGTAATTTTATTTAATTAATTGTATTCATTTCTGTTTGTATGATAAAGGTGATTTTTACTGTACATTTCTATATTTTCCAAAATATTTGTCAACATGAATCACTTTTATAATTCAAAATTAAGTATTTATGCATGTAAGAACAAAAAATGAGCATTTTTTTAAATAGTGAAAAATAAGAAACAGCTTCAGAATAAAAAACCTGTCTCTTTCTTAGGCTCATCTTTTGAGAATGCTATATTATTCATATTTTTTATTTCCAGCTCCAACTTCCCAGTAGTTACTCTTTAAAGTGTGGCATGGATGTCTGCATGAATGCCCAGACTCTGACTTGTACCTGGGTACCCTCTAGGTAGAAGAAGCTCTGATCCAGATCCATGATCCAGAACTTAGGAAGCTGCTCAATCCAACCACTGCAGACCTAAGGTTCGCAGATTACCTCGTGAGGCATGTGACTGAGAACCGGGACGACGTCTTCCTGGACGGCACGGGCTGGGAGGGAGGTGACGAGTGGATCCGAGCCCAGTTTGCAGTCTATATCCATGCACTGTTGGCCGCCACACTGCAGCTAGGTAAGGAGCTCACAGTCACTTTCTCATTTTGTAACTCTGGATGCTTTGAATTGCATAAGAAATAAAGTGATCAGAAAAATTACCTGTCACTCCACACATATAGAATTAACTACTCTTCACAGTTTGAGTAATTCATATCCTTCTGGACCTTTTTCTATGCATGTTTTGGATTTTAGTTTTGTAGTGTTCGTGGTAGTCCTTTTGCAAACATGGATCCCATTTTTCATGTCTTTTATAGCTTAGTTTTTCTTTATAATATAAACGTGTATCAAGAGAGTAAATGCAGATCTTCATCACTTCTTACATGACTTAGTATTCCACCATACGGAAGGATATATAGGTAGTTGAGTGCTCCTTATAAACACTGCTTATATGTTTTTAAGATATATGAGGGTTGGAAAAAAATATTTTTAAAAATAGAAATCATTGGAGATCACATTCTGAGTGATGAAACCTTCAAATTTATCTGTTCTAATAGTATCCCTATTAAATGTTTAAAATGGATCAGGCAAACATAGACTCACTCCTGTGTTAAAATTCTCATTCCCCATAGAAACGAGTATATTCAAGGAGAAATGAAGCTTTGCAATGAGCTTTCAGACCTGGGATACCTGCCACCCTGCACATTAGCAAATCTAGATTTGGTAGTGATGGTCGTAAGGTTGTTAAAAGGATATGGACCTTCTGTTTTCCCTGCTTCTCAATGATCTCTCCAACTGTTTCCAGGTTGCTTTTTTAAAAATTGTCGTGAAATTCATATAAAATTTACCATCTTAACCATTTATAATTGTATAGTTCCTCAGTGTTGAAGTACCTTCACGTTGTGGTGTCAGTAGATGTTTAAATCAACCCCACTGCTGCCACCTCCTAGATTAGTTCTTCCAATAGTAGATGTAGAGTTTTAAATCCAGGCTTCAGGCATGTTCTTCATTCATTAAGAAATCTGTGGAGTGACTCCTTATTTGTTAATGGGATTTTTTTTTTTTTAATGTCTGCCTCTTCTACAGTTGTAGCAACTGAGATCCCCAAATTAAATCCTCTAACCCAGAATCACTCAGTTTATCTAGTAAGAAAACCCAAGTCTTGTATGTTCCTGAGTAATTAATTTACTACTTAAAAATATTTTCCTGAGTACACAGTAGCTATGTATTTTCAGAGGGAACATTTAACATGTGTGGAGACCCACCCTTATTTTTGGGGGGGGCACTTTAACATCTTCTAACTCATTTCATCGTCCCAGCAATCTTAGGGGTAGATACCATGTCATCCTCATTTTACAGATTTGAGAAAGTGAGGCACAGAGAGGTTAAATAACTTGCTCTTACCCCTGGTAGGAGACTGAGCTGGACTTCAACCCAAGTAGTCTGGTTCACACCCAGGCTTTTAAAGGAAATTTAGCCCAATAAGCTGATTGATGAATATGTTCTTAAAAGCACTTCCTTATGGTGTATATAGAACCATGAATGTTCTTTTCTTCCTCTCCCAGCAACGAAAGTCACGTGTTTCACCTTCAAAGCAAGCAACTTGGAATTAATATATGAAGCAATAGCCATTTGAATCAGTTCTCCAAACCATTTCTGTTCTTCCAAGTAGAAGAAGCACTGTGGATTGAAGCTTCCTCTTGATAGTGATGAAGCCAAAAAGTTTTATGCATTAAATATATTAAAATCCCCTTATTAAGTATTTTGACCGTGAAATGCATGGACACTCAAGAATGAGTTTCACCGAATAGTAAGATAAAGAAAAAAGAATGGCTAAAAAGAACGAATTATTCTAATTTCCTTTCACAGAAAATGGTATTTGTGAAAAGATTTTTTAAAAATACCTAATTGCCTACTCCATATATATATGTATGTCAGTATGTTTAACCCACTCTAGTCTGTAGTTTTTAATAAATAGTACTATGCCTCCTTACCTTGGTGAGGAGAACATGGAAATATTTTGGAGTTTTTAGGAACCTTAGAAAATATTTGGCTCAACCCCCTTATTTTCTAGTAAGAAAAATGAAATTCCAGGTGATCAAGTGATTTAGCAAAGGCCACATAGCTTCTTACTAGGGTTCTGGAACTTGACCCAAGTTTCCTGACATTTGGTAGGCTTTCTCCCCAAGAAAGCAGCAGGGGACAGGGAGGCTAAAGCCATTTCTTTACTGTTATTATTAATCTTTATAACCCTGACTGGCTACAGTCCAGCCCAACTTTCAAATATTTACTTGACAGATAATGAAAAGATCTTATCGGACTATGGGACGACCTTTGTTACAGCTTGGAAGAACACTCACAACTACAGGGTCTGGAACAGCAACAAGCATCCAGCACTTGCAGAAATAAATCCGAAGTAAGCACATCCTCTACAGGGTGATAGAGGTGGTTGACTTATTAAGGGTTTTTGAATAAAGAAAATCATGTCTGAACTCTGATGATACTGTGAATATCTTCAAGAATCCCTTAAATAGATTTTTTATAAAAAAGGCTCCCAAGTACAGGGAAGCAGCTGAAAACTGCTTCCCTTTTCACACTTCTTACTCACAAAGCACAAGGCATTTTGGAAGCACTAATATTTCTCCCAGCTTCCAGTATAATTAGGAGACGAAAGTCCTAGCCTGTGGGGATGCTCGTATGTCATATCGATCCTTCCTCCCTTTCTCTGGATTTTTGCCTCAGCAGAATGGTCAAGCGAGATAGAAGCCTTGAGGGAAATAGCACTGGTTAAAACTGAGAGGTTATTGTAAAATATGAAGTGTGAACAACTAAAGTCAATATTTGAATTCCTAGATAATCGGTAAAATCTGGTGCCATTTCCATATCAGATTCTAAGATCCAACAAAATTTAATACCTGTCATAATATTGACTGTTGACTGGGCAAAGACTTTATTCCACGTAAAAGGCATTTAAATGTGCTAGAGAATTGGGCCGTTAAGAAAAAAATACCATGTGAATTGGGAGAGTGGAGTCTAAGGAGATGAATTGATATAATGTGCACATATTGGGAACTTCTAAATTAAAGGATTTAATTTCTTTATGATATAAGTGTACGTTGAACTTTTGTTTTCATTTGTGGTTTTTTTGTGTATGTGTTTTTTAATTAATTTTTATTGGAGTATCATTGCTTTGCAGCATTATGTTTCACTTGTATTTTAAACTTCATGAAAATATGACAGAAATCAACTTAGTACTGATTACCATATTATTTAGGAATTGGGTAAACTTGACTTGGGAATGTGCTTTAGTGGGGCTACACACACAAAATCCAAGGATTTATGTCATTGTAACTTGCAGAAGCATCTGCAAGGAAGCAAGGCTTGGGGGAACATGTCTGCTAAACTTATCCATCTAGGTTCAGGACCAGTTTTGGTGAATTTAGTCCTCATACTGGGCTATGGCAGAAACCTAGATTGCCATTTGGATGTGGTAAAAACATAGAGAATTAAAAGGCAAAAACACTGTAATGGAATTAAATGAAAGGACTAAGTTCAAAGTTTTCTCCCTTACTAACCACAAGGTCTGTGTTCTAAAGAGTAATGAAGAGAAACAGATGTGAGCTTGCTTGCCTAGTGGCGCTGGTTTTAGTGGTGGCTGGGGAGTGGCCGTTCACAGTTCTGTCTCCTCGCCTGGGCTCTGTTAGCCTGGACAGATCTTTACTCAGCTGCTGCGTCTGCTGTAGTGCCTTTAACTTGAAGCAGTGCTACAGATTTTAATGCAGGTCCTTATGGGGATTAGCTGGCATGTGTTTTATAGGATTGTGAAAACAGTACTTTTAAAACTATGTAAATAATTGAGGTTATTTAGGTTGAGGAGAAAGCTGAAGCAAAAGACCAGAAAATTAGATAGGGAACTTATGCAGATATGATAGTCAGCAGATTTTCAGTATTTTCACCAGATTAAAAACAAGAAATGATGATCCTCTTCAGCTGTCATCGGGGGATATAATTTAGAAATATTCAAAACTTAATGTAAGGTTTGAGATCTTTGAAACCCTTTCTTCCACTCCTGAATAAGTCCTCTCAGTGCTTTCAACTGGTGATTCGGAAATCCAGATAAAAGAGAGGTTGTTATGTATGCTTAACGTGACCAGTAAATAAATTTGTTATCATTTCAAAAGCCATAATAGCATTTTTAAAATTTTAATTGGAGGCTAATCGCTTTATAATATTGTGGTGGTTTTTGCCATACATTCACATGAATCAGCCACATAATAGCATTTTAATGTTTTAATAAGTGGCTGCAAATTTCACCAGGGTGACTTTTTGTTTTGGTCACTTTCTTTGTTAGACATTGACAGAAGGACCCCTGGCCTGTGTATGAGATAAGAATCTGAATGTTTACTGATTCCTTGTTTTATAGTGTAATGTTGATCAGGTTGCCTGATTTTTATATATACTGTTTCCCTAAGATCTGCACTTCGAGTTGCTTTTCTGATAACACAGATGAAATCTTCATTTGACCAATAGCACCCATTTATAAGATGGCCAGAATCAAGCCATGGCCAAAGTCAGGGACTCTAACCCTGACTGTCCCAGGAGCTTTTGTAAAATGTTGGTGCTTGGGCCCCACCTCAGACCAAAGAAGAACATTAGGGCAGCACTAACACAAACCAACCCCACCCAAGGGAAAAAAAAAATACACCTATTTTACAAGCAAAGTACATAAGCTGAGAGAAACTCCCATGACTGAGTGGAGAGCTGTGATCAGAGCCCTATTTCTGGTATCGCGTTTGGAGCACCGCTGCCCGCCTGAGTCACCCCCGTGCAGTCTCCTGGTACTTTCCTTGTGATAACTCTGTGTTGCAGCTTCACTGGTGAGATACTCATAGTCTAAACTCAAACTTTGTTTTACAGCCATCCTTTCCAAGGACAGTACTCAGTGTCAGACATGAAGTTAAGATTCTCACAGTGAGTATTTAGGGACAATCCTAGGAACATTCTTCTGTCTGAATTCATGCCATGTGTTTCGTCGCTAATTGGGAATTGTTTTTCTCCACTTCATAGACTCGTGCTTCAAATAGTAACCAAATATGTGCATAACGTTCTCTAGCTCAGCAGTGTGTATGTTTCAAAATGAAAACACTGCTGTTTCATGGAGAATGGTGTGAATTAATAGCAGGATTTGCCATTTTTATTCTGGTGAAGTAACTTTAGCAAATTATGACCATACGAATTATGTATAACCATACATCCTTATGTCCTTACACCACTTTCTGGCTCATCTGTATATTCTTTTAAATTTTTCTGAAAAGTCCTGTACTTAAAATATTAGTAAATTAATTGATGTATAACAAATAATGAATTATTTATCTTCTTTTCTCAATAATTCTGATTTGGGGGATGATTATAGAGTGGTTAATGTATATGTGATTTTTTTTTTTTTAAACTGTACTTAACATTTCTCTCCTTTACTCAGTTCTGTTCAAAACAGTGAGCGTGGCAAAAAACTTGGAAACGTCATGGTTACAACAAGTCGGAATGTTGTACAAACAGGAAAAGCTGTTGGTAAGGATGTCTTAGGCAGGAACAGATTGGAATCATAAAACATCTCTTCTCTATCCTCAGTATGTCACTGATAAAAAAATAAAGTTGCAGAGATGTGTAAATCACATCATAATGCAAGATGGTTGAATATACAGTGGTTTTTCTTTTTAATTTTGGTTGGTCTTATTCATTAAAACAATTCTTGTGACACTAGATCATGGCAAACCAAGTTTAGCAAATGTTGTCATATCTGTTCTGTTATCAGGAGTCAGACTTCTCTGGATTTCTCTTTCTGTTCCCTGAGCTGCCCACAGTTCTTTATAAATAGTAGAGTACTATTTATATAATAATAAAGTAGGCATTAGGAGCAGCTGTCTTTAAAGGTAGTATCACATAGTAAAGAAGATCAGTGAAAACCAACAATTTTTTTATGAAAAGATCACATTAATGATACTTCTACAGACTAGTAAAGAGAAAAAGAAGATACAGATAACCAGTATTGGGCATGAAAGAGGGGATACCACTATAGATCTTACAGAAATTAAAAGGATAATTAGGTAATGCTATGAATAATCTTGTGCCAGTTTTTCAACTGCTTAGATGAAATCTACAAAATCCTTGAAAGACTCAAACTGCCAAAACCAGTGCAGTAAAGACATAGAAAATCTGAATAGCCCTAAATATATTAAATAAATTGAGTTAAAGTTTAAAGGCTTGCTACAAGTTTTTAAATGTAATCTAAGCCCAGGTGGCTTCACTTACGAATTTTATCAAACACTTAAGGAATAATGCTAATTTTATACAAACTCTTTCAGAAAGTAATGGCTGAGGTAATGCCTCCCAACTTGTTTTATAAGGGTGTGTTACCCTGATACCAAAACCAGACGAATGGTTGTTAGGTATACCCTTCTGTACCTAGCTTTTTTCACTTTGGCTGTTTTGAAGATTATTCCATCTCTTTTTCTAAAGAAATTTCTTGTTCCTTCTTTCCTATATTTTTAACTGTTTACTTTTATACTATTTCAAACTTAAAGAAGTCATGTAACAGTGTACAGGGAGCTCCCAGTTGTCTCAGGTGCCCAGTTATTTACACTTGGCTACATTTGTTTTGTAATATCAGTATTAAAAATAGGGCCCATCTCATTCCTCAGCTCCTGAGAGCTAAGGGTCAGCTAAGGGTTAGCTGACTAACCCTTACTGAACACAACTCTAAAGCCCCAGAACTAGGTGATATCTGTGCCAGGGCCCTCCTAGCTCTAATGTCCTGTACGTCTGGAGGTGGGTAAGAGAACTATTCTACAGACTTAAAGACAAACACGGGGCACACAGTCCTATCACCCCTGTACAAGGGAACAGAATTAAATATATAAGCATTTATTTCCATACAATATTATACCTTTGACTTATTTTGAATTCTTTGTTTTTGGTAGAAAAATTCTACTTCATCAAAGGTATATGATGTCAGTTAATTTTTAGTGATGCTGCTGATATTTAAATTCTGTGGCCTGTTCCCTTCTTCCACACTCCCCTCTCCAAGAGCAGTGAGTGTGTATGATTCAACTTACATAATTTCATTATAACATCAGCTTTTGAGATAATGCTGTTAAAAACAAAACAGACCTCAGGCAGATAGAGCTCTGTCTGTTTTAATTTGGTGCACCATGGTTATTTATTTTATTTATTTGAGTGCTTCAGGCCTGTCTTGCAGCGCTGCAGGCTTTTCTCTGGTTGTGGCGCATAGGCTTAGTTGCCCCGAGGCATGTGGGATGCCAGTTCCCAGACCAGGGATCAAACCCGTTTTCCCTTGCATTGGAAGGCAGATTTCCAACCACTCGACCACCAGGGAAGTCCTGTGATGCAACATGATTTTAGATGACAATAACAAATTTCCCTAAGCAGCCTAACAACTCTTTCTTGTAGGTGGTTTTCAGTTATAAACTTGGATTTGGGTTACAGAGAGCACATAGAAGTTTTGTTTTGTTGTGGTTTTTTTTTTTTTTTTTTTTTAGCTCTCCAAGTCGTTTAAGAACCACTGGCCTGGGAAAAGTTTCCCAAAGACTTTCAAAGTACTTAGGAGAGCAGTGTCTTATACCCAGACACTAGTCACCCTAGTCATTCCCATGGTAAGGGATTATTTTGAAACTAGAAGTGTCAATTTTATTGTAGTACCTATTAACATATCAATGTGTTGCAGTTAAGTAACATTGGTTTTTCAGTGCCTCTTAACAGAAGTGAAGACCGATTTCCTTCTATTTTTCCCCTCCTTTCCACTCAGGCCAGTCGGTTGGAGGAGCTTTTTCCAGCGCTAAGACAGCTATGTCTTCATGGCTTTCTACTTTCACGAGTTCCACTCCACAGAGTCTCACTGAGCTGCCTGACGGGAAACCCTGAGCCGAGCAAGCCACCCAGAAGCTGCTGTCGCTTTCTTAGGTTTTAAGAGTCCCCTGTCTGTCTACTGCTCCCAGACTGTTCCTCTTCATCGGCTGCAGGTCCACAGCAGGGGACCAATAGGTCGAACTGTTTACATGGACGGTTGCCCTCTGTCTAAATGAATGTCATGGGACACTGAAAAGATGAAAACCACAACCGCAGCCGGGATGGCTTCCCAGGTTGGGGTTTAAATTGACTACATTTATTTCAGTCTGAGCCTGATTAAAACACACAATGAACCTTCTAATGAATTTTGAGTTTTGACATTACACATTTGTTTACTTTAGAAAAGTTTCTCCTTGATGTAAGTTTTGTTCTGTTGTTGCTGTCTGAATATCCAGATGGATATTTATACCTGCTAAGATTAAGTTATGTTACTATTTTAATTTCTCTAAAGTGAGCCCTAAAATGTTCTGATAGTGTGGAGGGGCCATACAATCCAACCCTTTGCTGTTATTTTGCTGAGTTATATGAGGATTTTTTTGTTTGTTGGTTCTCTAACTACAAAACAAATTTGTCATTCACTTCCTCCTGGAAACAATAGAAGTCAGAGGTGGTAGTTCTGAGGATGGAGTGTTTATGATTTTAATTTATCCTTTTCCCATCCTACACACTTGCTTTGAGGTGTCAAGGAGTGTCACTGTGCTTTCTTCCTCTTCCTAATTGTTCAAGTAGATGTGCAAAGAATGAGCATGGTGATGGTTACAGCAGAGTTGAAACAGTTTAACTGTGTATTTAGGGCAAGACTTTTAAAGACCTAGGTGGGTTCTGTTGACTGTAGTAATGTTGCAATCTTTACATGCATTTTTTAACCCAAAGTTTGTGCCTTCTATTTCTTCTTTTGAACGGTTTTCCATTGGGTGTTTACAGATTTAACAGGTTTTTTCTCAGTCTTACTCTTCATGAAGCTTTTTGAGGCACTTGGCCTTCCTCCTTCCCTGATAGAAAATCCTCATGTAATCAATGTCTACCCCCTTCCAAAAGCATTTTTAAAAGAAAAGATGATCTGTAAATATTAAATAGAATTCTCATCTTGGCTCACATTTAGAAAAGCAAGAGAAGAAAACTTCAGCCATGACATTAGTCATGTTTTGTGAAGAACATCTGGATTCATGTTAGACACAGGTGTGCTCACAACTGAAGATTTTTACACAGCTAGACCTCATGTAGCTGCCAGGCTCAGCTCTCATTTGCTTTTCAAGGGGACCTTGATTGGGTGTTCTCAGGGAGTACTTACAGACAACAGACTGCTTTTTCAGTAACAAAAGATACTTGGGAAATACATTGTGAATATAACCTACATTTGATGTGATGAGTATTGAGAAAATCAGGGGCTTAATTAGGCAGGACTCTTGATTATATTTGATTTATCCTTTAAGAAATGTTTGTGTAAGAAGCACTACTGGGGTGTGTGAAATGAAGCATAGGGACATAATCCAAATATCCCTGAATTTTCCAATTTGTGTTTTAACACAAGTCCTACAAACCTAAAAGCATACTTCCCTTTGAGTATAATGATTTAAGAATTCATTGCTGATAAAGGGCTTATTGTGGGAAACATTAATTTTACTTCTAGGAAAGCTTTCTCAGGAAAATACTGTTTGAAGAGAAGAAGGTAGTACCAAACAAAAGTTTTAAAAGGTACTTTAAAGTTGCACTGAGATGAACATCTCATTGTTTCATGAGGGCACTTCGTTGGATGGAGTATGGTGGTGTATCAGATAGCATTCACAGTGCTGTGAGGGGTCAGCCAGCACGCTGCTGGTTCATCCTTCAGTTTGTATGATTTGTACGATTGGGGTGAATTCTCATCTCTCATCATTCAAAGCAGCCCAATCCACTTTGGAATCCCACTGAAATAAAAATAGTTACATAAAATTTAACTTTGCTTTGCTATCACTCCCCATTTTAATGCACACCTTCATGGAACTTTCTCTTCATGTTTCCAGTTAAGAGTTCCACCCTTACAGTGGTCATTTAACTGGCTTTCAACATAAAATGAGTATTTCAGAAGATGGAACTTCTGTCATAGAGACGGTCAAAAGACCATAAGTATATTTACTCTTTCAGGTTCTAGGAGGTATGAGGGTCTTCGGGGAGTGCAGGCTGCCACATTGTTGGCGGGGCCCCAGGGCAGCCAGCACAGGGAGAGGCAGGAGGCCTGGCCCCTGGTCCTGGGGGCCTACGCGCTTCAGGGTTGGATTCTGGGCTCCGCCCAGTGGCAGCCTGGAAACAGTAGCTTCCTCCAGTCTCTGGCTCTGTGAGCCATAGCAGCCAGCACAGATGTGGCCGTCTGTGGACATCTCACTGGTAAAGATGTGTGCTTTGCTTGGCCACACAGTGCTTTCATCTGAGAACTGAGTGTGTTTAAGTAGGCCTGAGGGAACTAGGGTTAGCCAGGCCTTTTCTTGTGCGCCAGGCACACAGACTGCATCCACAGCTTGGTGGACGCTTCTCTGCTATCCAGGTGACTTAAAGATAGTGTTTGGAAAAAGACCCTGGCTGGCTTTATTTCCTACTAGGCACTGTAATGACAATGACATAGGTAAGGGAAAGAGGGCTAAAGCTGGCCCAAGTGTCCCAGGCTAATGACTAGGAGAAGTTGTGAAGTGTGGCTTGTGGTTATTTTGCATTTGCATTGGCTCTTGTAACCAGGATGAATAGTCTATCCCCAAATCCGATAGTGATTTGCCAGCCCTCGGACCCTAAGACAATTCTCTTCCCCTTTTTGCTTTAAGAAACACAGCAGTAATATCCTTGGGCAGCAGACCAGAGCATATAACCTGATCTCCTCAACCTTATCTTGCTTTCTGAGTCCTATATTAAGCATTGAATTTTTTTTAAGGATAGTTTACTCAGAAAGGCAAGGAGGAAACAAACTTTGAAGGGGGAGATTATTGTTGCAAAGCCGAGAGACGGGTTCTTAAAGTCTGCATGAAAGTATTTTGGGAACAGTATTTAATACGCTAAAGGATGTACAAGTTCTTTAATGAAGAAGTTAGATTCTTCATCTGCTAGTTACAAGCTGTAAAATGAAGCTTTGTCTCCCTGGCAGGCAAATTTTGGTTTGGTTTTGTGGAAGTTCAAGCCAGTGGTCCTTTTCCCTGAGGTGTGGTGATGAGTTTAGGAACACCCAGCTCTGGGAGGGGCCAGTGGACTAATCCTGAACCCTTGAACTGTTATCTGCTTCAGCAGTTTTGGAAAGTAGCCTGTTAGGATGGTAGCTGATGAATGTGGCCTGTTATTCTACTGGGGAGTTGTAGGGACTCTGGAGACGGTATTGACACTGGTGTGCTCTGACTGTGTGGCCAGAGTATTCAGAGTGGCACAGTATTCAGTCTGTCCACCCAGTTCTGTGGTATCCTCTAAACAAGATAGAGAACGCAGCCCTGGTTTCTAGAAGAAGACTGTCATTCCACGTAGTGCAATGTGTCACTAGGAGTTTTTTTATTCCAAGTCTTTGGGCTTCGTAACATTGGAATTGTTTTTTCATAATTCCCAACATTCCATAAATATTTGTCAAGGACAAAGAAAAGGAATGTGTTTCTTTATTCTTCTCACATAAATAACTTTGTACACATGACTTCCTGCTTTCATATGAAGGAGAAGAAACTAGCTCCCTTGTGTGGCAGCTCCAAAATTAAAAGATTGTTGCACGTATAAGGGGTTGAATATATTTTATAAAACTAATGCATTTGTATTTCTGTGCTGTTCTAAAGATTACCTTTTTACTTATATTAATTAAAGATATAGAAAGTATATATTTAAATCATGTAAATGTGACTCATTAGGGAGTTTCCTCAATCTTAATATTCATCAGCTTCTCACACTCACATAGTATGCTGCTCAAATTTTTTTGTGTGCAATATGAACATTTGAACATTTCAGTCAGGTACTGAGCCAGAAAAAGTAATTGAAGTTTTTAGAAAACTTAACGTTGCTTAGAAAATACTTTGTTTTCTTGAAATAGTAATAATTTATAGCTGGGAAGATAAGATCAAGACTTATTTCAGGCCACTTGGTCACTGGTTCCTAAATTTAGGAAGCACTTGATTAACAAGTTGTTGAAAGCATTTAGTGGGTACAGGAATAGTTTAAATACTTGAGGTTAAAGGCTTTCCTCCGATCCCTTTCTAAGTTTTAGCTTAGAAATCTTAGAAAGTTTTCTAAGGAAGTATAGCTGTGGTCCATGTTCTGATCAGAAAGGTAGTTTCTCTTTGCTCTATTAGTTTTATAATTTGTACTAGTTATTTGTTTCTGTTGTCATTCGTTTTTTTTTTAATGTTAAAATTATAAATCATGTCTAATCATACTGAATTATAAAACTTCTACTGTATCTTTCTTTTAAGGAAAAATGAGAATAAATTATCCTGTTTGTCCTGTATACAGTGTACTTGGTCTGTCTTCTTAGAAGTACCCTTCATGTTGTCAGTGTGGTTTCTGGCCTGTTTTGCTAATGCACAGAAGGGCCAGCTTCATTTATTAGGAAACTAGCAGAACTAGAGGACTCGTTGCTCGTTTTTTCTCTCTCATTTTGAAATTACTTATGGGGGTACTTCAGTCTGTGAGGTGGTTACCCTTGCAGCAAGAATGTTCAGAACCTGGGGCTACACAGCATACAGCCAGACAGAGCTTGGTCATGCAAGAACATCTTGTCACATGTTCACTGACAGAAATCCCCAGGGGACAGGGGCATTGTCGCAAGCAACTCATTTTTCCATCTGGACTGGTGAGCTTCAAAATAGCCTTGACATTGCCACTGAGGACTCCTAACACATTTTCATATGTATTTCCATGTACCATGGTTTCTTTCCTTACAGCTGTTTTGCAAAACAGCTTCAAAGAAGGAGACAAGTTTCTTTGCCCTCCCAGGAATGGGCACTTCCTTGAGTGCAGGATTAAGTTGAAGGTACCGGTGTTCTTACAATGTGGACCATTGCTGCCTGGATCTGACACGGTGACTCAGGCAGTAGAGCTTGACCCTACTGGCATCTCCTCTTTCCCAAGGACCTGCCTTCCCAAGGACCTACACTCAGGCTCTGCCATGGTGAGAGGATGGTCCCCCTTCGTCTCCAGATCAGCGGTGCCTGGCGTTCATTCTCATAGGATGGCAGATACAATCAACACATCTGGCAGCATCTGGAAGGAGCATGATTATAGAGCCAGTTTCTTCCAAGGAATCACCCATTGTGAAGGGCTTCCCTCCTCCTGCAGTAATCACGGAGCTCGGGGAACTGCTCAGTAACAGAACTGATCTGTCCCAAGTTTACAATCGACAAACCTCCGTCACATGACTGATCCACTCCAGTCAAGACGGCTAAGGTCTAGTCATCAGAATAGGTAACATGCTTTGTATGACTATGGAGTCAGGCTGGGAGCCTCGGGGGTACGAGAACTGAATGGTCATACTCGTTGCTCTTGATCCATGTATATACCTATTTTTGGAACCACTGACATCCCCACAGAACACAAAAACTAAGATTCATATATTTCTAAATGTAGGTTTTATCCTTCACTAGACCTAGCTTCCAGAGAAGGCAATGGCACCCCACTCCAGTACTCTTGCCTGGAAAATCCCATGGACGGAGGAGGCTGGTGGGCTGCTGTCTATGGGGTCGCACAGAGTTGGACACGACTGAAGCGACTTAGCAGCAGCAGCAGCAGCAGCAGACTTAGCTTCACTCCTGGGGCTCAGAGCTGTGGACTGTGGGGAAAATGATGAAAGTCACTTGATAAGATACTGATCATTGGTGAAGCCAGGTGATGAGTACACAGGAGTTTGTTAGACTATTCTGGTGTTGTATATGTTTGAGCATTTTCATAATGAAAAGTTTAAAACTTGCTAGTCAACTCTACTGCTGCTGAAGAGGCTCCGCTGCTGCCACGCCTTCCCTGGCATACTCTCAAGTAGTTGCAGAGAATGCTGAAGCCTTCAGTCAGGCTCTCAGCATCAGGCCATTGTCTGCTGGTCCTCTTCTGACCTTATGTGGCTCTGGTCACTCATTCCTGTAAAGCAGAATCTGTCGTTAACTTTAGATGGAAGGGCTGGGAGGGACAGAAAATTAGTTTTTGAAAAAGTTTGTTCAGTCTCTGAGTTCTCACTGTTCCTCAGTAACTCATCTCTGTTCCGTCTCGTTCTAACTTCACTTCCATTGTGCGTGTACTCAGTCACTTCAGTCGTGTCTGACTCTGCGACCCCATGGACTGTAGCCCGGCAGGCTCCTCTGTCCATGGGATTCTCCAGGCCAGAACCCTGGAGTGGGTTGCCATGCCCTTCTCCAAGGGATCTTCCCAATCCAGGCATTGAATTTATGTCCTGTGTCTCCTGAATTGTGGCAGATTTTTTACCGCTGAGCCACCGGGGAAGCCCTCACTTCCATCATTCCTGGCCCATTATGCCTGCACCTTACTGGTTTCCCTACTTCCAGTCCACCCTACCCCTCACACCCAGATTCATCTCCCTAAGACTTTAGGGTATTTTTAATTGTCCCTTGCTACATGATAATCCTCCAAGTCTACTTAACTGTCTACAGAATTAAATCCAGATTCCTAAATCAAGCACTCAGTGTCTACCACACAGTAATGTCCCGAGCTTCTCCAGTGACCCCCTGGCCTCCACAAGCCCCCAGCTAACTGACACCTTTGCTATGGTGACACTTTCCTTCCCTCTAGCTGTTGGATGAGCATTGAGAGAAGCCCTGTATACACTAACTGAACGTCAGCTTCAGCCCCTCTTGTTCCTCCAAGTCTCCCCTGGGGCTAACCTAAGTTCTTTCTAAAATACTTGGATTCAGCTTTTATCGTTGATGTTGTTCAGTTGCAAAGTTGTGTCTGGCTCTTTGCGACCTCATAGGCTGTAGCACGCCAGGCTCCTCTGTCTTCCACTGTATCCTAGAGTTTGCTCAAATTTGTGCCCATCAAGTCCGTGATGCCTTTATTGAGCACCACACAAATAGGTGCTTCCCAATTTTGATTTTCAGCTAGCAAAACTTTAAGAAAGGGATGGCAAATTAAGTGTGAGATATACATCTGAAAAGAAACGTATACATTAAGATTAACCAGTCATACAACTGATGCCCATGGAGGAAATAGGGTATTGCCAGCACCTGAAATGCTCCATCCTTTGTGTCTTTCCCAGAGCATAATTCTTCCTCCGGAGATATTTGGTTCTCTGATTTTGGAGATAATTATTTCTTTATAGTTCTACCTCCTTCCTGTGTATATATATGCAAAACATTGTTTTGGTCTTTGAACTTGTATAAATGGAATTACCTCATTGGTATTGTCTTTTTCTGCCTAATTTTGGTTTTAGGAAATCATTCTTTCACTGCTTCCTAAGCTGTCTCGCTGTACAGCTGCACAGTTTGTCCCCACTATGTGGGTTCAGTTCAGTCGCTCAGTCGTGTCCAACTCTTTGCAACCCCATGAATCGCAGCACGCCGGGCCTCCCTGTCCATCACCAACTCCCGGAGTTCACTCAGACTCGCGTCCATTGAGTCAGTGATGCCATCCAGCCACCTGTGGGTAGACGTTGGCTATTTCCAGTTTGAGGTTTTCGTGAGGAGCAGTGCTGCTCTGACCCTTCTAGAACACACTTCCAGTGCATCTAATGCGCGTTTTCTGTATGGGATAAATGTGGGAATGAAACTGGAGGCATGGAACTATGTAAACTAAACATTTTTGTTAATGTTAACTTGTTTTCAAAGAGATGGTGCTATTTACCCTCCCACCAGCAGGGCATGAGAACAGCATTGTTCCACATCGTCCCCAATGCTTGGGTATCATCAGGAATTTAAATTTCTCCTGATTCGGTGAGTGTAAAATGGTATCTCATTGTGGGTTTTAATTTGCATTTCCCTGTTGTACTAGTAAAATTGAGCACCTTTTTATTTATTGATTGATTGTTCAGATTTCCACTTTGGGGAAATGCCTATTTGTTTTTTACCCATTTTTCTATTAGTCTATCTGTTTCTTATTTGCTTGAGTGAGTATGTGTGTATATGTCTGTCTATAGATATATATTGTTAGGGATTTCTGGATACTATTTCTTCGCTATGTTGCAGATTTCTTGTTCTGTGGCTTACCTTCATTCTTTTTGGTCTCTTGCTGAATCAAGTTCTTAATGTAGTCAAACTTTTATCTTTCCTCTTAAGATTAGCGGAAATCCTATCTTTTTGTGTTTCATTTAACAAATTTTTTTTCTACCTCAAGGTCATAAGGATATTCTCTATAATCTAGTGTTTCAGTTTTCCTTTTCATACTTAAAGAATTTCTCTACCCGAAATTTCTTTGCCAATCCCCACCCTCTCTTCCTTACCCAATATGACTAGAAAGTTTTGGCACTTCTTATTTTGCTGAGTAAGAACTCTTTATTTACTTATTTTTAAAAAAATCTTTATTGAAATATAGTGATTTACAGTGTGTTTGTTAGTTTCAGGTGTGCAGCAAAGCAATTCAGTTATATTTTTTAGATTCTTTTTCATTATAGGTTATTACAAGATATCAAGTAGAGCTCCTTGTGCTATACAGTAGATCCTTGTTGGTTATCTATTTTATATACAGTAGTGTGTATGTTTTAATCCCAAACTCCTAATTTATCCTTCCCCCCTCCCCTTCTCCTTTGGTTACCATAGGTTTTTTTCTATGTTTCTATGAATACTTCTGTTTTATAAATAAATTATTTGTATCATTTTTTTTAAAGTTCCATATATAAGCAATGTCATATAATATTGGTCTTTCTCTTATCACTATCACTTCTCATCAAGACATTTTGATACCAAAACATGAGAAGAGCATAAGGTCAGAGTAAAGGAGAACCCTTTAAATCAAATAATTAACTCTTTGTGTTATACTTGTTTAATTTGTCTATATTTTTCTCATTTTGTTACAGGTCCTTTGCAGAACTTCGCCTAAGTATAAGTTTATGAAAATGGAGGAAGGAATCCTATTTTTTTTTTTTTAATTTTGAAAGGCAGATGTTCTCCAAGTCTAACAACCACATAAATGTCCAGTGTGTCCATAACTGTCCAGAGCAGCCCCTAGCAATAAGGACTTCTAACACTATAGCAAAGATGCATACTGGCCTCCAGAGATCCAAGATGTACACATATTTGACTACTTGCCCTGGGAAGTCACTCTTAAAACTAATGCAAGTCCCTCACACTGCATTTTAAATACCACCTTCTTCCCATCAAGTATTTGAGTGCCTACTGTGTACACACACAGTACATGCCCCACACATAGCAGGGGGAGATGGACAATTACCATGGATGGTTACCATGGATGGTAAAGAGGCTGGGTCAAGGGTCAAAGCCCAGCCCAGTTTGACCACAGCATGGCGGCCAGCTGCTTTTTTACAGATTGAGTAGATGTTGGCTCAGCTGGTAAAGAACTTGCCTACTAATGCAGGAGATACAAAAGACACTGGTTCAATCCCCAGGTTGGGAAGATCCCTTGGAGGAGGAGATGCCAACTCCTCCAGTACTCTTGCCTGGGAAATCCCATGGACAGAGGAGCCTGGTGGGCCACAGTCCATGGGGTTGCAAAGGGTCAGGAACGACTGAGCACACACGCACTTGTAGATGTTTCTTCCCTTGAAGACTGTGATGGTTTTAGGAGTGAGGTGGATTTAGAGGAAGAAGCTGTAAGATACAAAGAGCTCCAGGGCCTTAGGAGAACAGCATAGGCAAGACTGGGAAACAGCAGATGTTCTTTGGTGTGGCTGGAACATAAATGGCAAGGAGAGCTGAGCAAGAGATGAGGCTATAGGCTAAGGCCAGACCAGGAAAAAGAGATCCCTGTCAGCCTGGCAAAGGGGGGATGGACTTGCTCTAAAAGGCCAGTGGAAAACCTTAAAGGGCTTCCTAAGAGCAAGTGGCAGGATGCTGCATTTGAAAAGGTTCATTCTGGCTTGGGCACCACAGCATTTAGACTGGTGGGGCTTGTGAATGAAAAGCAACTCCAAAGTGATTGTGGGCAGTGCCAGGAGAGCACAGAGGACTCTTCAGCATCAGTCGTTACCTTTTTTGGCCATGGATCTTAGTTCCCCGACCAGAGTTGGAACCCGCACCCTCTGTAGTGGAAGTGCCCAGTCTTAACCACTGAACCACCAGAGAAGTCCCCTTTGAAGTTACTCCTTTTTGGCAAAGGGGAGACCCAAGAGACACTTGCCACCACTGCTGTGTGGATATATTTAAACCTGGGTGCAACTCTCTTTTTAGTTTACCAGCAGGAAGGGTATACCTCGTGTATTCAAAGTCCATCTGTGGTTAACATCTGGACTTTGATTTATTATATTCAGTCTAATCCATGGAATTTTTATTCTGATCAGCGTTACCAGATGAACCATGTTCTCTGAGGACTGATGAGCCCAAAGTAGGACAGAAGAGAATCTGAGAAGTAGCCTTCCCACCTGCCTCTTGGCTCTGCCCTAGGAAACAGTCACCAGCAGCACTTCCTGGAAACCACCAAGACAAGTTGCATGGCACCGGCCTCGGCTGCAGAGATCCTGAATTGGTTCTTTGTACAAGATCATCTCTTAGACACCAAAGCCTCAGTGCCCTCAAAAGATGATTCACTCCCTCTAAATGCCTTAGAAATGGCAATTCTCAGGTAAGGTTTTAACAGATGAAGATAAATGAGTATTTTTTTGTGTGTCACCCACTTTATGGTTATTTAAAAGCCCAAGGCCAGCAGGACTGAAATTTTTAAATCTTATATTTTACAACAATCATATTTTAAAGTGTGTTTTTCCATTGGTGATAGATTGTGAATTTTGAGACTCGAGGTTTAAAACATTTTTATTTTGTGTGCCATTTAATTCTACTCCTTTGAGCATCTGGACTTAAAGAATCCTTAGGATTTTTCCTCTCAGGTTTCCTTGGAAAAGAAGGATGCTAGTTGCTGCTTCTCTAGTTGGAAAACATGTTTTCTGTTTCCTTTTAAGTTATCAGGTTAAATTCAGTGACTATTCTCCCAGAATTCTGTTCTTAAAGGCTGTTCTGTAAGAGCAGATTGTATTTACAAAGTTTCTGATACAATTCTCAGGGAATGTGGAATGGGTTTCCTAATGGACAATGTTGTTTACAGGAGCTGGGCCTCAGCTCATAAAAGCCTGTATGTCAGAGAGCCAGAGTATGTACCAAATAAGTAGAAGGTGCTAGAGAACTGAAATGCTCCACACGGCAGACAGAAAAATGTGATAACTTACAACTTGACAGCTGAAAACATAGCTACCCTTTGCACAGCTCCAGTGAGAATAAGTCAAGATTCAGTCACAAAACTACTTAACTATGGGTGAGGTGCTGTTCAGGGGTTCAGGAGACAAGAGGAGATCTGCTCAAAAATTTGATATTAAAAAGAGTGATGAATATCTTGAGAGGTCCAATATAGTGCCATGACTGGAACAATCAGAGAAGGCTTCCTGTGACATTCACACTGCTCCTTGAGTGAAGATGTTAAGATTTTGAGTAGAAACAGTAAAGATCAGAGCAGACTTTTAGTCTAACCAGGGGTCCTATGAGCTGTGATGCAGAAGAAGGCTATAGGCCTATGAAGAGATACGGAGTGATGACAGAGGAGAAAGAAGTGAACAGTCTCTGGTGATGCTAAAGCCAGAAGGAACCTGAGAAGTATAGAAACCACCCGAGATTAGCCTTGGTGAGAAGACAGAGATTAAGGGAAAGAGAATGAGGAGGAGGGAAATCCCTGCCAATACAGGAAGAAAAAGAAGTACCTGTAAGGGTTCACCTATATGTTGAGAACCTCTCTTGGATGAGGTGGTCACCTTCCCAGAGTCAGGAGTACGAAATACTCCATCAAGTAAGCTGGAAAGTTTGCAAAGTGCAGTTAGCTTTATATCAACGTCACAAAACAAGGCATTTTGAAAAGAAACATCAAGTTGTTTTCTATGGGGACCAAAAGATGCTTTTCCCACTTTCAAGCTGTGACAGATTTCAAGTCCAAACATAATGTTGGTTAAAATCGACTTCACTTGATCTATGTGGTTATATGAGTGTGCTCAGTCGCTCAATCATGTCCAACTCGTTGCCACCCCATGGGCTGTAGCCCACCAGGCTGCTCTGTCCATGGAATTCTCCAGGCAAGAATACTGGGGTGGGTAGCCATTCCCTTCTCCAGGTATCGAACCCAGGTCTCCTGCACTGCAGGTGGATTCTTTACTGTCTGAGCCACCAGGGTATACAGGATAACAATAAAATGAGCATTCCATCACTTGATTTAAGATGGTGTCTCATCACTCTAAGCTGGGGAAAAGATGGGAAGAGGGGAAAGGCCCAGAGAAGCACACAGGCTGCTTCCCTCAGGGCCTCCTGCCTTGTGTTCCAATCGCTACCTGAGTTTCCCTCACTGGGAAAGGATTTCTGTTCTGAGAACCCCAAAAGCTGAAGACAATACAGTCCTGGATTGTTACGTGACCTTGGGCACATTAAAAAAAAAAAAAAGACGGAAAACTCTGGGCCTGTGTTCTGAATAAAATAAAGGAGGAGGATTAGTGGTTTTCAGTCTTCTCTTAGGTGGGAAACTGCTCAGACAAAGTCCTCCGGGGGCTGACTGAAGAAGACGCCTCCCCCGGCACTTGACTGTTTATTCGTCCCTCATCTAGGTCTCCATGACTCAGTGCTTCCTGTACTGTATCGAGTTCCCACACTCTAGCAGAGTTCTTTTTTTGAGCGTGTCAGAATGTTAAGCTAACACTTATTTCATTGCTTTAAGCGAGATGGGCTTTTAAGGAGGATGGTCAAAAATGCAAGTATGAGCCTTTTTATGACCCTGTCCCTGCATCAGGAAAGCATCTAACTCAATGTCAACGGACTTAATCCCAGCTAAGCCTGATTGGCATTCCATTCCTAACAGTTAATATCAAGGAGATAATCCAAAAGGCGGTGGTGGGTGGGGGGGAAGCCCTGTGCATGGAGTTCTTTGTCATTGTATTTTTCATTATAATGGAAAATGCAAAACTAGAAACAGCCAACAGGAAGAAGGACGAGTTATGGTGTTCAGTGTCATACCAATAAGCTCGCTGCTCACTGTCACATCAGCCAGCTATGAGAACAATCACTGTGGAAACGGGATAAAGAGAAGAGGAAAGTGCCGAATAGCGACGCATGTAAAGGAGGTGGGAGCCCAGTTTGCTTCCCCTGCATTTCTCCTTCCTCTTGCCTGCGTCTTTTCTCAGTTTCTCCCACATTGCTATTGGAACATGGGAAAATGAGTTGATTTGTGAGGTCAATAACCCTGTGGTGATTTTCGGCTTCTGAACTGTGTCTTGAAGGAAGCCACAGAGCCCAAGCACTAAGAGAGGTAAAGAACTCATTGTTTAGTAGCTAAGTCACGTCAGACCCTTTTGCGACTGCATGGACTATAGCCTACCAGGCTCCTCTCTCTGTGGGATTTCTCAGGCAAGAGTACAGGAGTAGGTTGCCGTTTCCTTCTCCAGAGGAACTTCCCAACCCAGGAATAAAACCTGTGTCCCCTACATTGGCATGTGGATTCTTTACCACTGAGCCACGAGGGAAGCCCCAAAGAACTCATTGAATGGTAGGTAGAGCCTCTTGGGCCTCCAGTGCCTTTTCGGCCCCACTGGGACCTGAATATATTTCCATCACCATCCTTACTGTTCCAGTATTGTGATGAACCATGAGGACAGGAGCATGGCACATAGTAGGCACTTGTGACATGAACAAAACCCTCCTTTCCTTCCTCTGTGGTTGTGGCTTACCAAGAAGCAACATGCAACTGATGCAGTGATAGAGCCAGAGAAACTAAGAAAGCAAAAGGAAGCAGTGCTTTCAACTATTTTCTCTTACAAAGTACTTGGTGAAACTGTAAGAGGATATTTAGCACCACAAAAAGTAGGCCAAGGGTAAGAAAAAACTCTCCATACCCAAGAGACTTCAGCTGACCAAATTAAGTCTGATCCAGAATAAACAGTTCTCATCTGGAAGTCTAGCAGTTCCAGAAAGTACTGTCCAGGGAAAAAGGCCCATGATGCTGATCTGCATAATTATGTAACTCTTCAGCACAGTGGGAATAAATACCATTGTAAAGGGGTGCACAGGAAAAATCAAACGTGAGCAAGTAACAGTTCTCAGACCTTAAGAAGAAGACCATTCCTGAGGAAAAACCAGGCCCTTTCCCATGAACTTGAACAACGTCAGTTTTGCCCATGCTCACCCAGCATCCAAAGCCTAAACCAAGATTTCTATTATCAGATCCCTCCAGTGGGACTTGCCTAGTGGTCCAATGGCTAAGACTCTACACTCCCATGCAGGGGGCCTGAGTTAAGATCCCTGGTCAGGCAACTAGATCCCACAAGGTGCAACTAAAGATCCTGCTTGCTGGGAAAGATTGAAGGAAGGAGGAGAAGGGGATGACAGAAGACAGATGGTTGGATGGCATCACTGACTCAAGGGACATGAGTTTCAGCAAACTCTGGGAGATGGCAAAGGACAGGGAAGACTGGCTTGCTCTAGTCCATGGGGTCGCAAAGAGTCTAACACAACTGAGCGACTGAACAACAATAACAACAACCCAATTAATCATAAGGACGTTATCTTTCTGCAGCACCCGAAGTGAACCTATTCCGGTACTATCGCGTGCCAATGATGATCGTGGTTATGCAGGTCTATTTCCTTGGCAACAGACTTCGGGGGATGACACTCCATCTTTTAACCATCAAGTGGAAATTAATCTTTATATTTTACTCATTCATCCAGTAATCATAACTGGCACATATTGAACAACTGGATGTGCTAGACAACGTGCTAACAACTTTAACATGTGTAAAACAATGTTAATCCTATTTTTAAATTTTTATTTATTTATTTTTGGCTGTACTGGGTCTTCACTGCTGCTCGGGCTTTTCTCTAGTTGCAGAGCATGGACTCTAGGGCGCGTGGGCTCAGTAATTGTGGTTCCCACGCTCTAGACCACAGGCTTAATAGTTGTGGTACATGGGCTTAATTGCCCCTCAGCATGCGGATCTTCCTAGACCAGGGATTGAACCCATCTCTCTTGCATTGACAGGGATTCTTTACCACGGAGCCACAAGGGAAGCCCAATAGGATTATTAGCTCCAGGAATCTCCACTGGAGAAGGAAATGGCAACCAACCCATTCCAGTATTCTTGCCTGAGAAATCCCATGGACAGAGGAGCCTGGCGGGATACAGTCCACGGAGTCGAATACAACTTAATGACTGAACAGTAGCAAATAATCTTACTAGTAGAAATTATTTTTCCCAATTTTTGGAGGAAAAACTTGAACCAGTGAAACTCAAATTTACATTATATATCATCCACTACATTCAAAAAGACCACTGAACTGTAAGAGACATGGTGGGGGCGGGTCTTCAAGTTCAAACTCATTGTTGTTTACCTTCCTTTATTATGGAATCCTCAAATACATTGAAAAGTATAATAAACCTCATTATAATAAACCACTCAGCTTCAGTAGTCATCAATTTATAGTCAGTCTTATTTAATCTTTACCCTTACTTTCCTCCATCCCACAGAATATTTTTGCCATAATATCTTTTTAGTCCTTATCTGGAAATAATGTCAAACCTACATACAAGTTGCTAAAATGAAAATATTTTAAAAACCCGTTACCCTTTACCTCCATCTATTATTAACATTAATTCATTTGCTCTATCAGTACGTTTTCTTTTTCTCTCACCACCCACCGCCCCGACCCTACCCTTACATTTTTTGGTGGTTATTCAGTTGCTAAGTCAGACTCTTTGCGACCGGATGTACTGCAGCACGCCAGGCTTCCCTGTCCTTCACTACCTCCCAGACATTTGAGGGGAAACCATTTGAGGGTAAGTTACATACGTCACAACGCTTTATCCCTGAATACTTCATTGTGTATCTCCTAAGAATAAGGATATTCTTTTGTAGACCGTAGGATAATCAACTTCAGTGAAATGAACACTGACTCATTGCTTGATCTACGCTCTTCTTACTCCGGTTTTGTCGGTTGTATCCTTACAGCGTTCTTTCCCCTGCAGGATAGCCTCCAGTGTGGGTGAGGTATTACATTTAGTTGTTAGTCTCTTTTGATCAGGAACATTTCCAGAGCTTTTGTCTTTCATGACATTGACATTTTGGGAAAATGAATCCCTTTCCCCTTCTTTCTTTCTTTCTTTTTTTTTTTTTTTTTTTGAGCCATGCTGTGCACTGTTCAGGATCTTAGTTCCCCAGCCAGGAATTGAATGTGTGTTTCCTGCAGTGGAAGCGTAGTCTTAACCACTGGACCTCCAGGGAAGTCCCTCTTTTCCTTTTTTTAACAAGACATTTCTCATTTGATGTTTGTTTGCTGTTTCCTTATGATTAGACTCAAGAAATGCATTCTTGGCCAGAACATTACCTAGATGAGGCTGTGACCTTCTCAGAGCGTCACATGGGAGCTATATGATATCCATCTCTCCTTACTGGTGGTGGTAATCTTCACCAGTCAAGGTTGTTGCCCAGCTTCATCACTGTACAATTACTGTTTATTTCTCCTCTCATAAATAATAAACAGCCTGTGGGGAGACACTGTAAGATCACAGAAATGTTCTGCTTATCAGAATTTCCCCCACATTGAGCATTTGTGTTTAGTTACCTGTTGCTGCATAATAGGTTATGCCAAAACTTAGTAGATTAAAATAATAAATATTTATGATCTCACACAGTTTTTGTGGGTCAGCATGTTGGCGCTGCCTTGGCTGGATGGTTCCTGGCTCAGGGTCCCCTTATGAGGTTACATTCCAGCTGTTGGCCAGGAGCTGCTGGCACCTGAAGGCTTGACGGTGGCTGGAGAATCCACTTCCAGAATGGGTCGTTCACATGCCTGGGAAGTCAGTGGGGAACTGAGGAGGCTTCAGGTTCCCTGCCAGATGGACCTCTCCAAAGGGTCACTTGTCTATCCTCTTTGCATGGCACTGGGTTCCTCTAGAACAAGTAATCCCTAAAAGGGAAAGGAGAGGGCAAAGCCTTGTGACCTAGACTCAGAAGCCACACACTCACTTCCACTTACAGTCAGCTCGTTAGAAGTAAGGAACCAAGTCCAGCTTATGTTCCAGAGAAGGGAAATTTAGCTCCAGCTTTAAGTTCCAACTTTCTATGTTTTGGTGGGCTCATCGATTGGTTTGTGGGATCTTACTTTCCTGACCAGGGATTGAACCCATGCCTTCCACAGTGAAAGTGCTGAGTCCTAACCACTCGACCTCCAGGGAGTTCCCTAAAATTCCAGCTCTTGAACAGAGAATATCAAAGAATTGGTGGACATCTGTTAGGGCCATTACAGCATCCTTTGATGATTCTTGCCTGGTTTAATCCTTACTCAAAATAATGATTTCCCAACTATCCTGTATTATTTTAAAAGCAAATTATAGCATCATATTTCATCTATAAATTTTGGGGAATGTATCTCTTTAAAATGAGTATTTTTAATATTATAAACTTATAATGTTATATATTATAATATCAAATAGCAGATCTCCTGGAGGAGGAAATGGCAACCGACTCCGGTATTCATGCCTGGATAAGCCCATGGACAGAGGAGCCTGGCGGGCTACAGTCTTTGGGGTCACAAAGAGTGGATACAACTGAGCGACTGAGCAGTCAGGCAGTCAGTATGTAAATTTCCATGTGTCCCATGAATGCTGCACTTTTTATTGAGATACAATTCACAAGCCTCAAAGTTCACTGTTAAAGTGTTCAGTCCAGTGGTTTATAGTATTTTGAGTTGTACAGTCATCACCACTAGTTCATCACCTCAAGAAGAAACCCTGTATCATTAGCAGTTACTTCCCATTTCCAAATCAGTCTCTGACAACCACTAATATGCTTTCTATGGATAGGCTTTTTCTGGATATTTCATATAAAGGGGATAATTACAGTATGTGGCATTTTATGTCTGATTTCTTTTGAAACCATGGATGTAATCCATGTCACCTGCCTTTACTAATGAAGGTTTTAAGATTTTCAGGTCCTCCCAAGCAGCATCTAGCGTAACAACGTGTTTGCCCAAGTTGTTCTTCAGGAACTTGGAGTCAGTTGCATCTGCTTCAAGTTGAGCCAAAGTCAACTGTGTCTGCTCTGAACTGAGCTGTTTAGGTCAGGATGGCACCACCAGCCCTTCACCTGGGCACGCACGAGCATCTGCTTCTGCCTTATTGAACGTGCAGAGGCCTGTAGCTTTGCTATGCCTACAGGGAACAATTATCACACCTTTTCCCAATCATCTTTCCTTTCTCCCCAGGCCTCAGACCACCCTGCTTCTTTGTTCTTTATCCCATACCTGAGACTCTTGCCTTCAGGGAAGCAGATTGGAGACTTGTTTTCCTGTCTCTTCATTTTGCTACAAACCTCACATCTGTTTTGACTTCCTGCGCATCTGGCAAAACAAACCTGGTGGTAACACCTTCACTTAGTATAAAGTTTTTAAGGTTGATTTATGTTGTAGCATGAGTAAGTACTTCAGTCCTTGCTATGGCTGGATA